>NC_028640.1:63123731-63132279 GCF_001406875.1 Solanum pennellii
TTTCAACTTATATATTTAGTATTTTTTTAGACATAATACAAAAATATGCCTTTTAATTTGGTTATAACTGTCATATATGTCCTCCAGCTTTGGATCTATACAAATATACACTTAAACTTCCACAAAATTAAATAAGTAGACATACGTCCTACATGACAATACATGTAGAATGTCACATATGACACTTGTCATATAGGACGCGAAATAAGACGAATGTGTTTATTTATTTAATTTTATACAAATTTAAATGTTTACTCGTGCACTCTCACCTCTATAAATATATCCTTCAAATTTTGTATTCCAATAGAAACATAAATAATGGAGATTATTCAAAAATCAAAATTGATTTTGCTTTATAGCAAGAAGATACTAATGAACTTCTATAAAACAATCTTCAAGGATTCATCATTGTACATATATTACTATGCCATTGGATTCAAACTTTGAGTTTATTGTCAACAATAATAATTTAAGAAGGAAAAAAAGGGATCAACTATCAAATTTACTTTTGCGATAAAAACTTATTACCTGAAGGGATTGTTTGGTAGATCATGCATAAAAAAAAATAATATGTATTAACTTTGTGTTTTGCTATTATTTATTAGGTATACCTTTTAAAATTATATATACACTTTTTTCAGTATTTAGATATGAAAAATTCATAGTATTGAATATTGATAATGGAAATGATTTCAATGCATGCATTATAATTAGCATGATTAAAAACACATTTATCCCAAAAAGATTTTCCACATTGATTCTTCAAATTTCAACCATATTTATGAAGGGTAGTTTTTTTAAATATTAATATACAATGCATATTATTTTAATACATCAAATTAAAATATTTTATAAGAAATAATCTCAAAATAATTAATACAAACATTACGAATGCTTGTATTACTAAATATTAATATACCATATTTAGCATTATTCTTTAACATCGTAAGTAAAAGCTAATAATACGCCCATCATTCTCTTTTAGCTTTTGAATAATTATGGTTAATGTGTTGAAAATCATGTAATTCTATTAGCATTAGTTTGTTAGCATTAGTTAGTTAAAACTGCAACATTAGTTTGTTAGCATTAGTTAGTTAAAACTGCACAGTGACTTTCCATTTTTTTAGTTAATTAGCTTAGTGTAGTTATTTGTTACTTGGTTAGTTAGTTACCTTGATTGATGGGTAGTTAGTTACCTTGATTAGTGTGTCATACATTAAGTTAGAATGCTATATAAGATAGCATGAAGCTTCATTGTGATTAGATGATCAACTTTTCACTTCACAGGTTCAATGCAATTTCTCTTCCTCTTTTCTCTTAATTCTGTCCAGGTTCATTATCGCAATGATGAGTTCATAAACTCACATTTTATCATGGTATCAGAGCAGGAAGATGCTGGATTATAGAGTAGGAATCTAGTGGAGTTTAGATCTTCTCTAGTTCTTTGAGTTTGTGATTTTATGTTTCTGCTGGAAGGGTTTAGATCTCATCAAGAAAAATTGATTTTGTGTTGATCGATTGGTTGTGAAGCTGTTATTTCTTCTTCTAGGAGAGTTTAGATATCATCTAGCTAGTTAAATTTTTTGTTGGTTGATTGATAAGCTTGATAATGGCTGTTTTAAGAATTGATCAAAGTGATCCTCTGTATATTGGACAATCTGATTCATCAGGATCTATGCTAATTCCTATCAAGCTGACTGGTTCTGAGAATTATAGAGTTTGGAGCAGATCCATGAGGATTGCACTCTTAGGAAAAAGGAAATATGATTTTGTAACTGGTGCCTGCACCAAAGAATTATACAAAGATGAACTACACGAACAGTGGAAAACATGTAATGCCATAGTTTTGTCATGGTTAATGAACACTGTAAGTGGGGAGCTTCTCAGTGGTATAGTTTATGCCACAACTGCATTCTCTGTTTTGGCCGATCTCAAGGAAAGGTTTGATAAGGTCAATCGAATGAGAATTTATCAGTTGCACAAGGAGATCACTACACTCACACAAGGTACAGATTCTGTGTCTTGCTATTTCTCTAAGCTTAAGACGTTATGGAGTGAAAATGATGCTGTGCCACCATATCCTAGCTGCTCATGTCCACAATCTAAGGAATATGTAGATCACATTCATGAATTGAGGCTAATTCAGTTTTTAAGTGGCTTGAATGAATCGTATGATCAACCTCGTAGACAGATATTACTTAAAGGAGTTACACCTTCTTTAAGCCAAGCATATGCCATGATCATAGAGGATGAAATTCAACATTCAACATACACAGTTAATGTTGTTGATAAGCCAAACTCAATGGTGATGAATGTAAGTAGAACTCAAGGGAAGGAAGTTTTTAAGGGCAAGAAATGTGATTACTGTCAATTCACTGGTCATACTAGAGATAATTGCTATAAACTAATTGGTTATCCAAGTGATTGGAAATTTAAGAAGAAATTAGGTTATGGTAATAAGAACATCAGTGGTGGTTCTAGTGCTGGTTATGGAGGTTCACATATAGCCAACAATATGGCTGGTAATAAGAACATCAGTGGTGGTTCTAGTGCTGGTTGTGGAGGTCCACATATAGTCAACAATGTGGCTGGTGATTTCAACAGTTCCTATGATCAGTCTCAACTAACCTCAACCAGTCAAAGTGCAGGAGGTGACACATGTTTGGCAAGGGCACAAGTGTTCACAGAGAAGGAATATAAATAAATTTTGGAGATGCTGAACAAAGAGGAGCCAAAGAGAGTCAATATGGCAGGTATGACAACTTGTTTAATGTCAAATTTTATCTCACAAGACTGGATTGTAGATTCTGGTGCAACTCATCATGTCACAACACATAAGCAGTCACTGTTCAAGAGTCATGAATTGAATAAGTCACAGAAGAACCAAGTATATTTACCCACAGGGGATAGAGTAAATGTGAATCATACTGGTGAATAACCTATATTTGATGATGAGATTGTGAAAAATGTACTGTATGTACCAGATTTCAAGTTCAATTTGTTGTCAGTGTCCAAGATAACAAGGGAACTATCTTGCTTTGTATCATTTTACCCTGACTTCTGTGTTTTCCAGGACCTCTTCAGTGGCAGGGTGAAGGGGATTGGTAAGGAGCAGGGAGGTTTATACATGTTCTAGAGTGGTTCAACATTGAATAAAATAGACAAATGTAAGCAACAAGTAATGGTGGCTGCAGGAATATCAAGTCAAGATACTCAGCTTTGGCATCAAAGACTTGTACATCCTTCTCACCTAATCATGAAACATTTAAATCTAATTTCTAACAATAAGGATGATGTACTTGCTAGTTGTCCTGTTTGTCCATTAGCTAAACAAACAAGACAAGTATTTCCTAGTAGTAATTCTAGAGCTTCTACTAGTTTTGACTTGGTTCATATGGATTTATGGGGACCATATAAGATTCTTACTTTGGACAAGAAGCATTATTTTCTAACTATAGTTGATGACTACAGTAGATTTGTTTGTATTTACTTGTTGCAATTGAAATCTGAAATTGTTGTAGCCATCGAATTGTTCTTCTCTATGATCAAGACTCAATTTGGTGCACATGTTAAAGTTGTGAGATCAAATAATGGTACTGAGTTCTTTAACTCTCAATGTATAAAATTGTTTCATGAACTAGGAATACTTCATCAAAGCAGTTGTTCACACACACCACAACAAAATGGTGTAGTGGAAAGGAAGCATAGGCAGATTCTTCACATAGCCAGGGCCATCAGATTTCAATCAAAATTACATATCAGATATTGGGGATATTGTATCAAGGCTGCTGTGTATTTGATGAACAGATTACCTTCTTCAAGTATCTCAAACAAAAGTCCCTATGAACTTCTTTATTCCAAAATTCCAACACTTGATCACCTAAAGGTTATAAGCTGCTTGTGTTATGATACAGTGATGCCTAAGAGTGATAAATTTGCATAAAGAGCTGTTCCTACCATATTTCTAGGATACTCAGAGTTACAAAAAGTTTATGTATTGTTGGATATAAAGTCCAAAAAGTTTCTTGTGAACAGAGATGTAGTTTTTTATGAAAATGTCTTTCCTTTTTCAACAAAGGAAGTAAATACAGAAGCATCAATAGATATATATGGTTCTCCATTAGATGTTGCTGATCTTGATGTTACTACAGACACAGAAGTTCATCATGTTAATGATGATAATACTGAGAATACTAATGGTGATGCAGACACAGGAGTTCTTATGATGAAAATGGAGTTGTAAACATAGGTCATGATGACAGTACAATTAATGTTCCTATTTCCACTGAGATTGTTGAAGTGCCTACTACAAGTGTTAGAAGAACTTCAAGGAGGGTCAAGGAACCAACTTGGATGAAAGATTATACAAAGGGAAAACAAAGTAGCACCAGGCATCTAATAGCCAATTCTCTTAGCTATGACAGAGTTACATCTTGTTACAAGGCATTTGTGAGCAAATTCTCTGAATGCATTGAACCTAAACATTTTCATCAAGTTGTCAAGGATGATAGATGGATCCAGGCTATGCAAAAGGAGATAAAGGCTTTAGAAGAAAATAATACATGGTCAGTAGTTGATTTATCTAAAGGGATGCACACTGTGGGCTCTAAGTGGATTTACAAAATAAAATACAAAGCATATGGTGAAGTTGAAAGGTTCAAAGCTAGATTAGTAGCTAAGGGGTATAGTCAACAGGAAGGGTTAGACTATGATGATACATTTTCACCAGTTGCCAAAATGGTAACAGTTAGATGTGTGATTGCCTTAGCTGTCTCAAAAAGGTGACCTATGTATCAAATGGATGTTTATAATGCCTTCCTTCAAGGTGATCTTGAGGAAGAAGTCTACATGGATATGCCTGAAGGATTTAGAAAATCAGGAGAAAATAAGGTGTGCAAGTTACTTAAGTCTCTATATGGGCTTAAACAGGCATCCAGACAATGGAATTTGAAGTTGACTAATGCCTTGATAGCAGCTGGTTTTTCTCAAAGTGGTCATGATTATTCATTATTCACCTTAAAGAAAGATGCAGACATTGTAGTTATTCTAGTTTATGTTGATGACTTGCTGATTACTTGAAGTATTACTGAAATGATCAATGAAGCAAAGGAAAATCTGCACAAACAGTTCAAGTTAAAAGACCTTGGCATTGAAGTATTGAGATCAACAGAGGTAGTGGTTTTGAATCAAAGGAAATATGTGTTAGAACTTATATATGAAATAGGTCTAGCAGGTGCTAAACCTTCTACCACTCCCATTGAGTCAAATCTCAGATTAACATCAGTAGAATATGATCTGGTTAATGGTCATACTGGAGATGTTGTACTACAAGACATCACAGCCTACCAAAGGATGGTTGGAAAGCTCTTATATGCTACTATTACCAGGCCAGACATTAGCTATGCAGTACAAGTTTTGAGCCAGTTTATGCAATCTCCCAAGAGGTCACATTGGGATGCAACAATAAGAGTGATTAAGTATCTTAAAGGAACAGTTGGTCAAGGAATCTGGTTACAATAACCTGCTAATGAGTTATCATGTTGGTGTGATTCTGATTGGGCTGCTTGTCCTAATACCAGGAGATCTATCACAGGATATGTGGTCAAGTTTGGAGAATCACTTGTATCTTGGAAATCAAAGAAACAACAGACTGTTTCTAGAAGCTCAGCTGAGGCTAAATATAGAAGCATGGCATCAGTTGTATCTGAAGTTACTTGGCTGTTGGGGTTGTTTACTGAGCTAGGTGTGGAAATTCAGATGTCAATTCTTGTGTTTTGTGATAGGAAATCTGCAATACAACTAGCAGCAAATCCAGTTTTTCACGAGAGGATGAAACACATTGAAATTGACTGTCATTTCATCAGAGATAAGATCAAAGCCAAAGTTATTTACACAGTTCATGTTCATACTCAACAACAACTGGCAGATTTGTTAACAAAGGGGTTGAGTCAAGCTCAACATTTATATCTTTTGGGCAAGCTTGGTGTGCTCAACATTTTGCACCCTTCAGCTTGAGGGGGAATGTTGAAAATCATGTAATTCTATTAGCATTAGTTTGTTAGCATTAGTTAGTTAAAACTGCAGCATTAGTTTGTTAGCATTAGTTAGTTAAAACTGCACAGTGACTTTCCATTTTTTTAGTTAATTAGCTTAGTGTAGTTATTTGTTACTTGATTAGTTAGTTACTTGATTAATAGGTAGTTAGTTACCTTGATTAGTGTGTCATACATTGAGTTAGAATGCTATATAAGATAGCTTGAAACTTCATTGTGATTAGATGATCAATTTTTCACTTCACAAGTTTCATACAATTTCTCTTCCTCTTTTCTCTTAATTCTGTGTAAGTTCATTATCGCAATGGTAAGTTCATAAACTCACATTTTATCACAATGTCATTTTTATAAATTAAAATCGAGGTAACCCACTAAATCAACTTAGATCAAATAAAGTGAATAATAGTAAAACATGTTAATTGTGAGGCTTAATTATTATGATAATTTAGTGGGAATACGCCGGTAAATAAAATAATGTGTTATCAGTTATGTGTGTACGTAAAGTTGAAAAAAATGTACATAATAATATAATTAATCTAGTTTTTTTTTTTCAGTTACAAATGTTAAGATTTTATTCTTTACACACAATAATATATATAAAATTGTTCTCTTATTTGACCTAAGTTTCATATGATTATTCATCACGAATTATATTCTACCTGACTCAACACCTTAATTATAAGCTCATATGGAGATTATTTATGTGTCACCCACATCGATCTTTCAAAGTATTGATAACCACCAAAACACATAGTGCAAATCAAGTATGATAACATTTACGTAATCGGATTAGAAAATATGTTGCAAATATTCTAAAAAGTCCACACTATTCTTAAGTAAGATATTAATTACAATAAACTGTTACAATAATAGAAAACAGTGTTAGTTGTACAAAATATTCCATCTTGTTTAATTGATTTCTAATATTAGACGACAAATTGAAACTTTACTATTTAATTTGATAATGATGTGTTTAATAAATATGATTAATGAGTGAAAGTAAACACCAAATAAGTCAGATAATTTGATTGAAGTGTGATAGGTTGAAAATATTTTATGTGTTTCTTTTCCATATTTAGATGGCGGTGAACTGTAGAAGCATTGACAAAAAGGGGTCGCTAATTGTTCTAAGGGTAAGTAGCTTCCGACTTTTAACTTTAAAATTGTAAATTCGTGTTATTAGGTAAGCAAAAAGAAAGTTAGAGCGATAAAAACAATTTTGTAGAGGTATTATAATACCAATACTTCTAGCTAATTATTATTATTATTGTTTAGTTTTGATAAGTATGAAATTTTATTTACCAAGTGATTATATTTATAAGCTCGTAATGAGCCAAGTTAATCTACCAACAATATCTCTTAGTATCAATAACATCTTAAAAAATAGGATAACGATAAAGACATTGCTATAAAATATAATATGATTCTATTTATTTTGAATCAAGTATACATGATTTATTCTAAAAGATTTCACACGACTTTTAAAAATATTCTTACACCTTATATTTAATTTTTTACATATAACGATCTCCTCTTCGATCTAAATATCGTATGATCCACCATAAATTAAGTTTTGCCTGACTCATCATTTTTCGAATATTGATATTATTTGTTGGGAAATCAGCTCATATATAGACACCTTCCAGATGGTGTGATATTATCATTATTAGTCAAATTCATATGTTCTTCTACTATATATCAATGTGGACGCACCTATGTACATAATAAGTTGTATTGAAATTGTCCATGATATATAAAAGTCAGAGATGAGTTGATTTATTCATTAACCCACTTGAGGGTCCTTTTTGGCCCTAAAATGTATATCATATATTTTCAATGTTTGTTTAGTGTTATGTAACAATAAATAAATGTTCTCTACCCACGCTTAAAATTTGATTTGATAAATATTTCGAATATACTTCTAGTATTTCTTTTTCATAATATATGATGACGGTGAACCATAGAAGCATCGACAAGAGGGATTGCTTTGAGTGTAAATATTTTTCACAAATTTCAACTTTAAGATTGTAAGTTCACGTTACTATGAAAGCAAAAAGCTTTTAAAGAAAATTTAATAATAAAAAAACGATATGTGTAGGCCTGATCTTTTTTTTATGGTCAAGTATGTAGATTTTTTTTTTTAATTTGTGTGGTGGTGAATTCGATCTCAGGACCTCTGTCTGCTTTGATACCATGTTGAAGCGTGTAATCATCTCATCTAAAAGCTTAAACTATTAGAAAGAGCACATTTTTATTATTTAATTATATTCTCAATATATTTCAAAATCAAAAGAATTTAATTAATACGTACAACTCAAAAAAAAATATAATTGGATTGGAATAGATTATTTTGTTGTAGTTGATCTCAAGAATTGAAATAGAATTAGTTCATGACTTTTAAAAAATCCAACTAGTTTGACTTGATTTGTTTCTTTCTCTTATTTTAAAGATAATTTTATGTGCTTAATTTATTTGGGGGGGGGGGGGGGGGGGAA
>NC_028640.1:63132478-63133851 GCF_001406875.1 Solanum pennellii
GGGGGGGGGGGGAGGGGAAATCGTCTTTGTCTTGATCTCCAATTTTTTGTAAAACTAAATCAAGGCCAACTACATTTTTTTAAGTAGGCATTTCGACATGTGATTTTATCTATGTTTTGAAATTATGTAATAAATTCAGTGTTTAGCTGACTTTTAAATCATGAGATGAAATCTCAAAAAAAGTACGATTTGAATTTTATATTATAATTTCATTTTTTTTAAAGATAAAATTGATCCACAAGTTTATATTTTGTAAAAAAAACTACGTACATATTTTTTTACCAGAATAACAAAGGAGCGATCGATGAAATATTCACGGAATAAGAAAATGATGAAACATCTACTAATGATATTGACTTGTTTAATTTTATTAAAGATTAGTACACTACAAGTCATATTTAATCTTTCTTTTTTTAATTGAATTGATCAATGAATGTTGTATTCTTTTTAGAATAACTTTGAGATAGTGTATTGTATTTTTGCTTCTTTGGTAAAATTTTATAAAGCATTGTGGTAATTTTATAGTTTGCATAGTTTATGAAGTTTTTATGATCACGAGCAAAAAATAAAATTTAAGAATTCAAATTGCTGTCCAAATAAAACTTTAATTAAATCTCATATAATTTTATATTATAATTTCATCTTACGTGATCAAACAGATCCTAAATTTTTTTGTTGCATATGTAAGACAACTTTATAAAATAGTATCGACTTTGGAGATTTGAGGAACAAGTTGTTGCTAACTTCTTCAATTCATTTTGGAGATTTCTTAAAGGACATGATTCTTGAGTTTCATTCTTGTACATAAATTCACACTTGTATAATATTTGGCAATTATCAAAACATCACGTGATCTTAGCTTGAATTTAGATTCTAATTAAGATTAAAATACCTTAGCAATATATAATATGTAATAGTTGGATTGATAATATATCTCCCTTTGAAAACCAATAAGAAATCATGAACAAATTAAAGTTCATTTAAACAAAGTCCATTTTAAATTATTTAAGATGATCGATTGTAACGACCTGTTTAGTCGTTTTGAGCAGCAGATTTTATTTCTGGAAAAACTGTGTGAGTCGACGGAACCCACGACGGACCGTCATGGGCACGACGGGCCGTCGAGGGGGTCTCGTTCCAAAAGACTTAGACTTCTGAAATTTGGGTACTGAAATCGACTCTCTGAACTTGGCGACGAACTGCAGGACGGACCGTCGTAGGAACGCCGGGCCGTCACAGACTCCTTAAACAAATTGAGTCCATGACGAACCTGCATGACGGACCGTCGTAGGCACGACGGGCCGTCACAGGTTGCGTAATCCCAGGTGGAGTCGGATTTCTTTACACGTTTTAAGGGACGTTTTGGACTATTC
>NC_028640.1:63143618-63161797 GCF_001406875.1 Solanum pennellii
GAAGTTATTGAATTGTCTTTTATTAATGAGTTTAAGTCTTCCGCATTGCTTCATGTTGATATTAAATTGAAATGTTAAGGTTTAGATTGGTCGGTTCGCTCACATAGGAGGGTAAATGTGGGTGCCAGTCGCGGCTCGGTTTTGGGTCGTGACATCGATAGGTTGAAGTTTAGATTCCTCCTCAAAGTCTTCAAATTTCTTTTCATTTGAAATGGAGATAAGGTTTCCTTGTCTCAATTCCCTTTTGCATGGAATGAGGCCCTAGGTTTACCTTGTCAACTTGTCATTTTCTGTTAAAAGTTTGATTTATCTACGTCATTTCTATTTAAGAAAAAGTTTATTCATGTCATTATTTGTCAATTGAAATGGTAAATGAGTCAAATTTTTAATAAAATGTCATAGATGAATCTTTACTCCAAATTAAATGATATCTTTGAGTCTTTTCTCAAAGTTCGATGATATATTTAAACCTTTATCCCTTTTAAGCAAATGATTTAATTAAAAACGTGTCTGAAGTATAATTAACTAAATATAAAATTATTGCGGAATAATTTATTTTTTGTTTACAAATAATGACATAGTAAATCCTTCATCAAACGAAAATAACATAGATGAAGCGTACTTTAAATAAATTACCTAAATAATTTCATTGTCAAAGTTCGATGAATTTTTTGAAATTCTTTTTCATTTTATAACGAAATCAAAATTTGATGCTAATATTTTCTTCCTTTTCATCCACGTGAACTCAACGAGAGACTTATATAGAAAAGAACAAAAAGCAACATAAAATATTTATTAATTGCCATCAGTTTCTACATATTGATTTTACCTATAAATTTGAAAATGTCTCCTAAAAATTTGGCGTGTAAAACAAACTGATTAAAAAATAATTTTATATTGTAAAAAAATTGTTTTATGGCCTAAAATTGGTCAAAATTGATTTCGGCCAAATTAGAGGATTTTTTTTTAATATAAAAGCCTAGAAAATTGACAACTCCTTTTTCGATTAAATAAATAAATCGAGAAAGTCATTCGGACAAGTTTGAATACTTGCAATTGTTCCAGATATTCAGTATATATGTGCTGGTAATTATATTTTAAGCAACTTTTTTTATAAACAATAATTATTGTACGTAATCTTAATTAATTCATAAACTAAGTCAAATTCTTACCTGCTCCAACATCATAATCCTATTCATTCCTTTTTAATAATAATTAATAATATATATATGGAATTATTGATGTTCAAATATTTTTAATTTCAAAGTCATGTAAGACATCTCTAGCTCATGAATCTTGTTGTTAGCCATGAATTATATAATATTTGATAAATAATTGAGTATAAGTCAAGTTAGATCCTCTCTTGACCAATCTGGATACACCATATCGCCAAAATGAATAAAAAAATGCAGTAACTTCTAGAAATGTTCCATTTATTATTTGTCTGCTTCAAACTTTACACATTTCTTAAAAAAATAATGAGCAACATAAATATTTCATTATAATATTTATATAATTGGTGTCTAGGCTTAAACCTTAAAGTTGACTTAAGAAATAAGTAACTAATATTTAGAGTATAATATGAATATTTATTTTATGTTATAAAATAAATAAGTAAAATTAAAAATATATTTAACAATAAATAAAAAATTAAAGTAAACATTGAAAATAATATTATTATAGTGACTTATTAGGCCATTTTGAGAACTAATTCCATCTCTAAAATTTTCAATGGCAATTTTAGTGAAATTAGATGGATATGAATTGAGGGAGACAAGGTTCTGATGGCCAATAATTGGATAAGAATGGCCTTCGATGATTAGAGGAGAGGAGAATAGAAGGAATTAATTGATAATTCTGAAATTTGTAGTTTTGTCACGTATATGTTACTTTGATATTAATTATCACGTATTCATCTTTTGATATTAATTATTAGGTATATTTTATTATATGAATATAATTAAATTTATATATTTAAAGGAATTGAGATCTAATTTTAGGTTTGAATTTTAAAAAATATGACAGTTGATATGTTATTAGTATAAATATTAGTAATTTGATTATAGACGAAATACAGACCTCGTGCCAGCACAAGACCCAATATATATTACTTTCTTTCTATTTCAATGTATGTGATGCATATAGAATTTGAAGAAGTCAACCATTTTTGACATGTTCTTAAATATCTTAAGTTGTAATTATTATTCCATCCGTTTAAAAAAGAATGATCTTCTTTCCCTTTTAGTCTGTTTAAAAAAGAATGTCATTTTTCTTCTTTTGGTAACAACTTTTCACATTGCATGTTTAAGGTCACAAGATTAAATATTAATTTTGCACATATGACATAACTTTAATTTAGGACCACATGATCAAAAGTTTTCTTTATTTTCTTGAAGTCCATGTCAAATCAAACTAGATCATTCTTTGTGAAACGGAGTGAGTACTATCATTTTTAATAGGTTTTACACATAATTTTCACATGATATATGTAATTACTTTTTTTTGTCCTAATTAATAGTATTGCTTTTGTAATTTTTCACATAATATATATTACTCCCTTTGTTAATTTATGTGATACAAATAAAATTTCAAAAGTCAATCAATTTTTTATAAGTTCTTTTCATATTTAACTTGTTAATTATTGTAATCTATGGTATATTTATATGTTTTACATAATATATATTTCTCCTTTTATCCTAGTTATGTGGTATAGATAAAATTTTGAAAGTTAGATAACTTTTTATATGTTTTCAAATATTTGAAGCTATTAATTATTAGAATTTATACTTTTTTACATTATATTCTATCTATATAAAGCACTAAAAAACAAATTACTCCTTGCTTACAAGTAGACATGTTGACAAAGTCCTGTCTGCTTGTACTCTCTTCTACATAAATATTTCGTGTCAGCACACAATCAATATATGTTATGTTTTTTGTTTGAATTAATATGATATTATTGTTATAAATCCATTAAATAAGTGGATAGTCCATAAAGTTAGTAAATGAACAACCATTCATATTCACTAGGTTACATGAACCTTTTTGGATAAGTATGTATCTATTTATTATGATACTTAATATGGTGACCTTTGGAATGATTTCTCACTCTATAAATAGGGTTGTTCATTCACTATTGTAATATATACATATGAAACTTATATATACTTGAATAAAAGAAAGTCTTCTCCTACATCTATTTCTCTTGTCTTCTTCTTATAATCTTGATTTTACAACACGTTATCAGCACGAGTCTCTACCAGTTCAAGTAAAGACTTTCAAAGCCTCGGAGGTAAGAATTTCCTTTATTTTTAAATAATGTCTAATCTTTCTAAACTTGAATTTCTTGCTCTAGACATATCGGGAAAAAGCTATCTATCATGGGCACTCGATGCAGAAATTCATCTTAATGCGATGGGTCTAGCAGACACCATCCAAGAAAATAATCAAGCATCGAATCAAAACCGTGCTAAGGCGATGATATTTCTCCGTCATCACCTTGATGAGGGTTTGAAAATGGAATATCTCACTGTTAAGGATCCTCTGGTGTTGTGGAACAATTTAAAAGATAGATATGACCACCTGAAGTTGGTTGTCCTTCCACAGGCACGTTATGATTGGATCCACTTGAGACTTCAAGATTTTAAATCTATCAGTGAGTATAACTCTTCTATGTTTAAAATTATCTCACAATTAAAATTATGTGGAGAAAATATCACTGACCATGATATGCTGGAAAAAACGTTTTCCACTTTCCCTGCCTCGAGTATGCTTCTGCAGCAGCAATACCGAGAAATGGGATTTAAAAAGTATTCCGAATTAATCTCACATCTCCTTGTTGCTGAACAACATAATGATTTACTGATGAAAAACCATGAAAGTCGACCTACTGGTTCTATGCCATTTCCTGAAGTAAATACGGCAAATTTTCACCAATCTAAGCGTGAAAAAGGTCGTGGCCCCAGTCGTGGCCGTGGTCGTGGTCGAGGAAGAAATCTCAATCATGGTGATCGTCTTGCACTAAATAATAACATTCAACACCAGCAGTGTAAAAAGAAGAATGAAAAACATGACGTAGTGCAGAAGAAAAATTCAGACAACAAATGTTATCGATGTGGAGGAAAAGGACATTGGTCACGTACCTGTCGTACGCCAAGGCACCTGGTTGAGTTATATCAAGCTTCCCTGAAGGAGGTGAAAAATAACGCAGAAGCCAACTTTATCACGGAAGATACTGTTGAACCCATGCATCTAGATGTAGCGGATTTCTTTGAGAACCCCGAAGGAAAGATAGATCACCTGATAGGTGATGGGTCTGTGATAATATAAATATATTTCATTTTCGTCGTTTATATGAACTAGTATGAATATGTTTTCCTAGATTTGTAAATAACTAAAAGGTTGTGTATTGTTTTTGTTTAGTAATAATATTATAATGTTTATTTCTTTTATATCTTTTATCTTGAAGAATATATGGATACCTCAATGATCAATCATGAAGATATTTGTATAATTGATAGTGGAACAACGCACGCCATATTCAAAGATGAGAAATACTTCTCCTACTTGCTTAGAAGAAAAGCAAATGTTACTACAATTTCTGGTAATTCAAACTTAATAGAAGGCTCCGGAAGAGCTACTATATTTCTGCCTAAGGGGACAAAACTTGTCATAGAAGATGCTTTGTTCTCTTCTAAATCCCCAAGAAACCTGTTAAGTTTTAAAGATATTCGCCGAAATGGATATCATGTTGAGACAATAAATGAAATGAATGTTGAATACCTTGGTATTACCAAGATTGTCTCAAACCAGAAATATGTGTTGGAGAAATTATCAACTTTATCTTCTGGCCTGTATTATGCAAAAATAAGTACGATTGAAGCACACTCTATCGTAAACCAGAAGTTTACTGACTTAAAGACTTTTGTGCTTTGGCATGACCGAATAGGTCATCCTGGATCAATAATGATGAGACGAATCATTGAAAACTCAAATGGTCATCCATTAAAGAACCTGAAGATTCTTACAAATGATGAGTTTTCATGTGCTGCTTGCTGCCAAGGCAAATTGATTACTAGGCCATCACCAATGAAGGTTAACATTGAATCCCCTCAATTTTTGGAACGAATACATGGGGATATTTGTGGACCTATTCACCCATCTAGTGGGTCGTTTAGATATTTTATGGTCCTAATAGACGCATCTTCAAGATGGTCTCATGTGTGCCTCTTATCATCTCGCAACCTGGCGTTTGCAAAATTATTGGCACAAATGATACGATTAAGAGCGCAATTTCCAGATTATCCCATTAAGACAATTCGTCTTGATAATGCTGGCGAATTCACATCCCAAGCTTTTGATGCTTATTGCGTATCGGTAGGGATAAAAGTTGAACATCCTGTAGCTCATGTTCATACTCAAAATGGCCTTGCTGAGTCATTTATTAAGCGCTTACAATTGATAGCAAGACCTCTACTTATGAAAAGTGAGTTGCCTACTACTGTTTGGGGTCATGCTATCTTACATGCAGCATCACTTGTTCGTCTCAGACCGACTCATTATAATAAATACTCCCCATTACAATTGGTATTTGGTCATGAACCAAATATTGCTCATCTTCGAATTTTTGGATGTGCTGTATATGTGCCTGTAGCACCACCTCAGCGCACCAAGATGGGCCCTCAAAGAAGGTTAGGCATATATGTTGGGTTTGATTCACCCTCAATAATTCGCTACCTTGAGCCATTGACGGGAGATTTATTCACTGCAAGATTTGCAGATTGTCGATTTGATGAAACAAATTTTCCGCAATTAGGGGGAGAGAAAAATAAACTTAAAAGTGAAATTGCATGGAAAGTTTCGTCATTATCTCATTTTGATCCACGCTCCCCTGTGTGTGAACAAGAGGTCCAGAAGATCATCCATTTGCAAAACATAGCAAATCAAATGCCAGACGCATTTACTGATTCAAAAAGGATAACAAAGTCACATATTCCTGCAGTAAATGTGCCTATCCGAATCGACGTCCCAAAAGGACCATCTACAAGTGTCATAGCTTCTGAATCACAAATACGCCTGAAGCGTGGTAGACCATTGGGTTCAAAAGATAAGAATCCTAGAAAAAGAAGTACAAAAAATGACACTACAAAAGAATTTCACGAAGAAATTCAAGATCTGATTAATCCTGATATTCCTGAAGAAATCAGTGAACCCGAGACTCAAGTAAATGAAGAACTCTCAATAAGTTCTTCTACAGGTGATGGGATAAGTTTAGATCGATCAAAAATCATAGTGGATAATGTTTTCGCATATGATGTTGCACTTAACATTATGCAAGGAAATGAGGATCTTGAACCTCTATCCGTCGAAGAATGTCGACAAAGACATGATTGGCCAAAATGGAAAGAAGCAATTGAATCAGAATTGAATTCACTTGCTAAGCGTGAGGTTTTTGGACCAGTAGTCCAAACGCCTAGTGATGTTAAACCAATTGGCTATAAATGGGTCTTTGTACGAAAAAGAAATGAGAGAAATGAGATTGTAAGATACAAGGCACGCCTTGTTGCACAAGGATTCTCTCAACGACCTGGTGTCGACTATGAAGAAACATATTCACCTGTTATGGATGCAATAACTTTTCGATATCTCATCGGTTTAGCTGTACATGAAAATCTTGAAATTCGTCTAATGGATGTGGTTACAGCTTACCTTTACGGTTCACTTGATAATGAAATTTATATGAAAGTTCCAGAAGGACTTAAAATGCCTGAAGCATGTAGTTCAAAATCTCGGGAAATATATTCAATCAGATTACAAAAGTCATTATATGGCTTAAAACAATCAGGGCGCATGTGGTATAATCGCCTCAGTGAGTACTTGATAAAACAAGGTTATATAAACGATGTCATTTGTCCTTGTATATTTATTAAGAAAACAACATTGGGATTTGTTATTCTTGCTGTTTATGTTGATGACATTAATCTCATTGGAACTCCAGAAGAGGTTCAAAAGGCAATTGAATATCTAAAGGAAGAATTTGAGATGAAAGACCTTGGAAAGACAAAAATTTGTCTTGGACTACAAATAGAATATTTAGTAGACGGGGTCTTCATCCATCAATCTGCCTATACTGAGAAAATCTTGAAACGATTTTACATGGACAAAGCACATCCATTAAGTACTCCAATGGTTGTCCGATCACTTGAAGTGAGTAAGGATCCATTCCGACCTCAAGAAGAGAATGAGGAACCTCTTGGTCCAGAAGTACCTTATCTTAGTGCAATTGGGGCACTTATGTATCTTGCTAATGCTACGAGACCTGACATAGCATTTTCTGTTAATTTGTTAGCAAGATATAGTTCTTCCCCTACACGAAGACATTGGAAAGGAGTTAAACATATATTGCGATATCTAAGGGGAACTAGTGATATGGGTCTGTTTTATACTAACAAAGATAGTGCAGATCTTGTTGGTCATGCAGATGCAGGTTATTTATCTGACCCACATAAAGCTCGATCACAAACAGGCTATCTGTTCACATATGGAGGTACTGCTATATCATGGCGATCTATGAAGCAGTCTATTGTCGCTACTTCTTCAAATCATGCTGAGATAATAGCCATTCATGAAGCAAGTAGAGAATGTGTATGGTTAAGATCAGTAATACATTCTATCAAAGAAAGATGTGGTTTGAAGTGTGACGTCAAGATACCCACAATACTCTTTGAAGACAATGCTGCATGCATAGCTCAATTAAAAGGAGGCTTTATAAAAGGAGATAGAACGAAACACATTTCACCAAAATTATTCTTCACACATGATCTCCAGAAGAATGGTGATATTGATGTGCGACAAATTCGTTCGAGTGATAATCCAGCAGATTTATTTACTAAATCTTTACCGGCCTCAACTCTTGAGAAGATGGTTCACAAAATTGGAATGCGGAAACTTAACCATCTGAATCATGGTTTTTATCAGGGGGAGTAAAATACGCACTGTACTTTTTTTTCCTTAATCTAGGTTTTGTCCCATTGGGTTTTCCTAGAAAGGTTTTTAATGAGGCAGCAAATAATGCGTATCAAAAGATATGTGTACTCTTTTTCCTTCACTAGAATTTTTTCCCACAGGTTTTTTTTTTCTAGTAAGGTTTTAACGAGGCACAATATCTATGGACATCCAAGGGCGAGTATTGTAAATCCATTAAATAAGTGGATAGTCCATAAAGTTAGTACATGAACAACCATTCATATTCACTAGGTTACATGAACCTTTTTGGATAAGTATGTATCTATTTATTATGATACTTAATATGGTGACCTTTGGAATGATTTCTCACTCTATAAATAGGGTTGTTCATTCACTATTGTAATATATACATATGAAACTTATATATACTTGAATAAAAGAAAGTCTTCTCCTACATCTATTTCTCTTGTCTTCTTCTTATAATCTTGATTTTACAACAATTATTAAAATTTAGAGAGTCATCTAAATTTTTAATGTGATTTTTAAATTTAAGTTATTAATTATTTTAAAAAATTATTTATTTTATTTTAAATTGTTAATGGTTGTGATTTATAGTGATTTTTTAACATAATTTTCAATAATATGTTATTTTCCCTATCTCAATTTGTGTTTGGACCCAATATATGTTATTTTTTGTGTCCCAATTTATATTGCACACATAAAATTTGGAGTGCTAATCAATTTTTTCGTATTTTTTTTTAAAGATTTTAAAATGTTAATTCTTGTAATTCCTTGTACGGTTTAAGCAAATTTTTTAAAAAAAGTATTTCAATTTTTAAATTATTACGATTTTTAGAATTTCTTACGCAAATTTCATATTATACATGTTATACTTTTTGTCCCAATTTATATGACATATATGAATTTTGAGACTTAACCAAGTATTTTATAATTATTTTTGGATGTATATTATATCTGTTTGTCTCAATTTAAGTGGTATGAATATTATTAGAGTTAACCAATTTTTTTTAAGATTTTTACATAGTTAAGACGTATTATGAAAGAAAGCTCAGAATGATACAATAAGAAGAAGACAAGAAGTATAGAGAAAGGAGAACTTTCTTGTTCAAGTGTGTCTTTCAAATGGTAAGTGATATTTCTATTTATAGTTTTGAGATATCACTCTCAAAAGTCATCTAAATCAAGATACATAGTTATCCTACAAGTTCTTATCACCTTCGAAGCACCTAAACTTAAAACCAATAATTAAATAGTTGGATAAATCTAATGGATAATCCACATATATAATATAATGGATTTATAACACGACCCTTTGGATGTACATAGATAATGTGTCTCGTTACAACCTTACTAGAAAAGCCCAGTGTGAAAAAAGCCTAGTGAAGAAAAAAGAGTACACATATCTCATAATACGCTTTGAATGTTGCCTCGTTAAAAACCTTACCAGAAAAATTCAACTTGATCAAAATCATATTTAAGGAAAAGAGTACAATGTGTATTCCACTCCCCTTATGAAAGCTTCATTTGATATCTCAGAGTTGACGCATTTCAATCTTATATCTCAACTTCTCAAACGTTGACATTGACAATGCCTTAGCGAATAAATCAGCAAAATTATCACTTGAACGGTTTGTTGAACTTCTATCTCAACATTTTGTTGAAGATCATGCGTAAAAAAAACTTTGGTGAAATATACTTTGTTCGGTCTCATTTGATGTATCTTCCTTTCAATTGAGCTATACATGCAACATTATCTTTGTAAATTGTGGTTGGTTTATTCTTTTTTTCAAAGAAAAACCACACATTTCCTGAATATAGTGGGTCATTCATCTCAACTAGACGCACTCTTGACTTGCTCATGGATGACTATTAATTCTGCATATTTGAAAAAGTAGCTACCAACATTTGCTTCATTGACCAAGATATTGATGTGTCTCCACATGTAAATAAATAACATATTTATTACCGAGCTTTATGCGGATCAGATAAATGCCCTGCATTTGTGTTACCAATCAGTTTTGAGTTGGCTTTATTTGAATAGAATAAACTCATATCCATTATATCTGGTCGAGTAGACATACCGCAAAACATATATTTGGTCGAGTATAGCTAGCAAGGTACATTAGTTCCCCGACTGCACTAAGGTAAGAAGTTTTATCACCAAGAAATTATTCATCCTTCTTTTGAGGTCAAAATGGATCTTAATTGATGTCAAACGATCTTACCACCATTGGGGTACTCAATGGATGTGAGTTATTTATGTAAAATTGCTTTAATATATTTTATGTGCATGTTGATTGATGGACAAGTATTCCATTTGACAAACTCTCAATCTGTAGGCTAATAGAATATTTTGTTTTATCGAGATTTTTCATTTCAGATTTTCTTTTTAGAAACTCAACAACTTTCAAAAGATCTTTAGAGTGTCCATGATGTTCAAATCATCAGCATACATGACTATTATAACAAATTCAGATTTTGATCGCTTAATAAATATGGGGGTCATTTTGTTCCTTTTCTTTAGCAAATAATAATTCAGACGACTGTACCACATCCCCCCTGACTGTTTTAATCCACATAAAGATTTCTGAAACTTAATTGAACAAGTTTCTCTTGAATATTTGTATCCTTCAGGCACCTTGAATGATTGAGGAATTTTCATGAAAATGTCGTGGTCAAATGAGCCATATAGATAGGTTGTGACAACGTCTACTAGGCTTATTTAAGATTTTTATGAACGGATATATTTATGAGACATATAAAGGTGATTGCATCTACCACATGAGAATATGTCTCAATGTAATCAATGCTAGATCTTTAAAAAAAAATCTTGTGCAACAAGTCAGGCTTTATATCTCACGATTTCACCTTTTTCATTTCTTGTTCACACAAAAATTCATTTGTACCCCACTGGCTTGATACTTTCATGTATTCGGATTATTGGTCCAAAACTTTCACTTTTTTCTAGTAAAGTCAATTCTGTTTGAATTGTATCCTATTTTGGCCAATCATTTCTATGTCTACATTCATCAACATATTTTGACTCAAAATCTTCATGTTGTTGCATTACTTCATAGCAACATTATATCCAGATATGTCTTCAATCACAATATTATTTTGATTTCACCTTTTTCTCTTCGAGACATTATCCATTGAAAATTCATTATTTTTAGAAGTTTGAACCTCTTCGGAGGTTTCATTATGTGTTATGACTCGGGTCTCATCTTGAGAAATTTCTTTCAACTCATGATCATCTTGATCACTTATTGCTTTTTTCTTTCGAAAATTTTTATCCTTGGAATCAATTGGTCTAGCACGCTTCAAATGTGGTCTAGACTCATTTGCCTTAACAGTTTGTCCTATCGGAACATCAACTCGAACTGGAGCATTAGCAGCTGGAATATGTGATACAGTAATCCTTGAAAGATTAGTAAAAGCATTTTGCAGTTGATTCGCAATATTCTGTAAATAAATTATATTTGAACCTCT
Source organism: Solanum pennellii (assembly GCF_001406875.1). NCBI lineage: Eukaryota > Viridiplantae > Streptophyta > Magnoliopsida > Solanales > Solanaceae > Solanum > Solanum pennellii. The sequence continues at coordinate 63,155,094 of NC_028640.1, forward strand.
TGCTTACATTGATTTGTTCGAGGATATAGATGAGATAGTGATGATAGATTCCAATCTATCTCTTTTCCCAACTGCTTATGTTTTCCCCTTAATGTTGGATATATTGATTCATCAAAATGACAATAAAAAAATCTTTCCTTACAAGTCTTCCTTCATAGGCTCCAAATATTTTATGATAATAGGAGATTCATGCCCAAAATTTATTCCTAACCTTATTTTGGGGCCCTATCTTCGTGCATTGTGGTGGAAAAATCGAAACATATACAACACATTCAAAATTTATAAGATGAAAAATGTTTGGATCTTGACCAAAAGACAATTATAATGAGGAGAATTCGTGATAATTGATCGGTCTTATGCTCACAAGTGTTGTTGTGTGCAAAATAACATGCCCCCACATATACACGAAAAATTTTTAACTCATTAGCAATGACATAACTATCAATTACAGACGTTTCATCAATGATTCTGCTAGACTATTCTGAGTATGAACGTGCACAACTGGATGTTTGACTGTTATACCAGTAGAGATACAATAATTATTAAACGCCTGAGATGTAAACTCACAAGCATTATCTAGATGGACTGTCTTTATTGTATAGTATGAACACTGTGCTTTTAATCTTATTATTTGATCCAACAATCTGCAAAATTCATGTAGTGAGTTGATAATAAGTACACATGTGACCATCTTATAGAAACATCTATCAAGATCATATAATATTTAAATGGTTCACATGCAGGTTGAATTGATCCACATATATCACCATGTATACGTTTCAGAAACGCAAGTGATTCAATTCCAACCTTAACTGTTGATGGTTTAATGATCAATCTTTCCTTGAGAACAAGAAGCACAAGAAAATTCCTTTGACTGAAGGATATTTGAGTTCATTAAGGTGTGCCCATGTGAATTCTCAATTATTTTGCGCATCATATTAAATCTGAAATGACCCAATCAGTTATGTCAAATGATAAAATCATTAAAATTAGCAAACCTTTTGTTTACCACGACACTGTACTTATACTTATATATTACAACCCAAAAAAAAGGGCAAGTAATTTTCATGCACAATTTTCTTCTCTACATTAATTATAGTAATGTAAAGGTACTCAAACTTTCCTTCATTTGTCGACTCAAAATGATAACTATTTTGGCGAATAAATTTAAAATTTAAAAAGTTTCTTTGAGACTTACTGTAATATAATGCATTATCAATGGTCAATATTGTCCCTCCAGGTAGTAATAAGGTCGCTCTTCCAGAGCCCAAAATTGATTTTGTACTACCTGATATTGTGTTGAGAGATATGTCATTTTCATGACCAAAATAGAAAACTATTTCTTTTCCTCTAATATAGTATGTATTGTAACATTATCAAGAAGGCACATATCTCCATTACTCATCTTGAATCCAACAGACAACTGAAAATTTCTATTATTTTATATTAAAACAAAAAATACATGCAAAGAAGTAAGGAAAAAGTTACTTCAACATAAAGAAGAACATGATAATTACAAATACATAAGTAAAATAGAAACAAACTATATTCTCTATTTAAAAGATCAAACATTCATTTCGATCTCCAAAAAAGTCATCAACTTCCATATGAGTAATATCACCAAGGCCATAAAACATGTCATACTTTATAGACAAATTTGCTTCAACATCCTTATCATATTTATGAGATGTTCTCGGCTTATCATCATCTTTAATAGTCATAGGTGACTCAGCTCGAGCAATGGAAGAAGAGACACCACTTTTATTTTCTTTCCTTTAAAAGGAATTTTGGTAGAACCTAATAAAATGCTCAGACGTGCGACATTCATTCTTTCAATGGTCTTTCATGCCACAACAATGACAATTACTGTTGAGGGATTGTTTTGAGAGCTCGTGTTGTTCTCCCTTTTATTATGACCATCACCTCGACAATAATGGTATCGTCTATTATATTTGTCATGCCCCCACACATTATTATAGCCCCGATAATCATCTCTTTTAACTTCAGATTGATCACGTGCTTTTGCCACATTTGTTTTCAGTAATGGAGCAGCTCCGGTGGGACTAGCTTCATGATTTTTCATTGAATGAGCATCATGTTGCTCAACCACCAGAAGACATGAGATCAGTTCAGAGTATTTCTGAAAATTCTTTTCACGATATTGCTGTTGAAATATCACATTTTAGGCAAGAAAAGTAGTAAGTATTTTTTCATACATGTCCTCGTCTTTTATAGTCTCCACATAATTTCAATTAGGAGGCTATCATGAATACAACATAGTTGTATTCAATTACGGTCTTATAATCTTGAAATTGTAAGTGCATCCACTCAAAACGAGCTCTTGGCAATATTGTTTCCTTTAGGTGGTCATACCTCTCCTTCAAATCAGTCCACAATTCAAGTGGATATTTTTACCATCAGAAGTTCAATCTTATGGTCATCATCAAGATGATGACGAAGGAAAATCATAGCCTTGGCCTTATCTTGACTCGATGATTAATTTTCCTGAATAATGATGACATTAAGACCTTTAGCAGCTAAGTGAATGAATATCAACATTGAGTACCCATGAAAAATATTTTTTTTCTAGAATTATCTAATTCAACAAACTGAAGTTGGATAAATTCGACATAATGAGATTATAAGAAAATATGTGAATTAAATAAGTATATACATTTACAAGTAGCAACTTCGTGTTGATAACGTATTATAAAAGAAAGCTCAGAATGATATAATAAGAAGAAGACAAGAAGTATAGAGCAGGGAGAACTTTTCTTATTCAAGTGTGTCTTTCAAATGGTGAATGATATCTCTATTTATTATAGTGTTAGATATCACCCCCGAAAGTCAACTAAATCAAGACACATAGTTGTCCTACAAGTTCTTGTCACCTTGGAAGCACTTATACATTAATCCAATTAATAGTTGAATAAATCTAATGGCTAAAATCCACATATATAACACAATGGATTTATAAGAAGATGCTAATCATTTTTATTTATCATTTTATGTAATTTTCAAAAAATAACTATTACTCTTTATATTTAAATTTATGTTATTTAGACGAAATTTTGGGTCACCTAAAATTTTTATATAGTTTTTTTCGTAATTAAAATTTAATTATTGTGATTTATGATATCTTTTACATAATTTTAAAATGTACAATAAATCAAAAAATATGATATGGTAAAGTTCGGCGAAACCACATAATCATGACAAGATCAAGGATTGCTAATGCCTACATCCAGATGTAGACTCACCAATAAGATGGGGGGCATGTGCACCCGTTAACTTTCAAAAAATCATGTGTATATATGTATATTTATCTTGACAAACTGACAGGCATTAGGATATAATTAACATTCATCCATATAAGACCGATGTTGTGTTACTTGTACAAGTTAAATTAACCACTTGCAAGACTTGGATTTGAATCCAGCTAGACCTTATTTTCGTTGTTTTTATTTTAAATTTATTTTAGAGCTCATATTTTTATTTTTAATTTATCTAAGAACTCATATTTAATCTAAAATAATATTGGTACACCCAAAGTCTTCAAATCCTAGGTTCGCCTCTACTTACATCTACTACCAATAATATTTTAAAGTAAAGTTGAAGGTGGGATATGAATAAAGATAATGCAAAGATGTAATACCCTTTGTCTATGAAGAAAAATGTACACTTAATGTGACTTTTGTATAAGTTATCTAAAGATACCATTATAAAGAGAAAAATTTTTGTTCGACAAAATTACCTTTATCTTAAACTTAATTCTAAGAAGCGCACATGTTTGATGATCACATGCATGCTTAATTCTTCACACTTCTAATAGTAGTATTTGGGTGAGTTTCTGAGTCTAGACTAGACATATGGTAATATGAGTGTTATTAATTTCAAAATTTTATTATGATTTTTTTATTTATGTAGATTGCGTTGATTTTGAAAGCCCAATAAAAGGGGAAGACTCGAGTTTCGTTTGATTGTCTGATTATTTGAGGTAAGTGGACTACTCGTCCCTTATTATTAAGTGTATAAAATCTCATATTTCCTTGTTGTATGTGTTGGGGAGTTATGAGATTTTGCGATAGATTTACTTGATCATATTAAATGATCTTAATAATGAATAATGGATAATAAAAGACAATATTGATATGTGATGAGTTAAGAATAATTGAAAGAGCTTATTGATTCATTATTGATGTTGTATCGTGATTGTATTATTGTGAATGGTGCATTGATATGAAAATGGTCATATCCTCATTATTTGTGTGAACATGTCTCATTGCATTGGTTTTGAGACACGATTAGAACAAGTATTGTGTGAATTAAGGAAAGATATGAAATTAAAGTACCATTGAGAGACATTTCGCAGGTTGCAAAGAATATTTTGATTTGAGGAAATATCACACGCCACACTATTTCTATTATCGAGGATCGTGCTCAGATGAGAGACAACAGGTGTGTATTATTAAGTCAGACATGTATCACTATACTAGGCATTGCATTTCATTGCATAATATATCTTTATCAATTATGAACTTATGAGTACCTTCTCTGGAACTTGTAATTGATGAACTGGATCTCATGTGTTGTTGATATGTAATTATTGGAGTGTCATTATTGAGTTATGTGCTATGTAAATTGTGAATTGTTAGATTGAGTTGGTTTTATGTAGATTGTAGTTGTGGAAGTTCGGTTGAAGTGTTAGGAGTACCCATATTATATCCTTAGCTTTGTGTTTAGATGTTTGTTTGTTGAGAACTGTGTTGTTTGATACTCACCTTTACTTCTACATTTGTGCAGGTTATAAGCCCGATCTTCGTGATAGTTTCTCTTCTCTCCTTGTCTGAAGCTTCATATGGAGATTTGTGAGGTAGTTGTTTGTCATCTTAGCAGATCTTGTTTCTCCTATTTATACTCTTGTTCTATTTTAGAGACAATATCATTTGAGATTTGTGTTTTTCTTTTAAATATATTGTAAATTGTAATACATTAGAGAAACTTGTGCATGTTTCAGCGAAGTTTAGGGGTTTAATTAAGTTGGTTATGTTATCCGCGTTATTCTATGTTATTAAACTTTTGTTCTTATTTCACTTCCCATGTTATCATTACATTTGAGTTTTAGGTTAACTTATCTAGATAGGATAAGATGAGTGTCATCAAGTCTATTTTTGAATCGTGATAATTGTATACTAAACTTTAAAGAGATCTTGAGATAAATCATTAAATTGTTATTAGTAATAAGAATCTATTATGTAGTTTGATGGAAGTCTTTATTATGTCAAGTTATGCCATAAATATATTATTATTGGCAAATTTGTAGCCTAAATTAAACTAGGGTACATGTTTGTGATCTTTATGTAAAATTAAATATATTATGTTCTATTCTTTAAAATCAATATTATTTAATTGACATCCGAATTGACAACAACCCAACCCCTAGGTGATCCAAAGGTATTAACTACTAATTTTTAGTAATTAATAAATTCCTTATCCAAAATTTAACGTTAAATCTAATGAATCTAGTATTCAAGAGCTCTCAACAAGTGGATTTTGAGGGAAAAACTCCCACAACTAAAAACAGGTTGCAAATCGAGTGTTGAAATTTGTAGAAAACTGTTGATTATGATATAAAATAGAATAGAGGGGTCATAAGGCTCTAGCTAAGTTTAGATGTGTTTTTTAAATTTCGATCATAGTTTAGGGGCTATTTATGCCTTATTCCTATTTTATACCCGATAAAGATTGAATAAGTAAAACGTGTATGATAAATACAGAAATAATTAATACTCACTTTGTTCAATCGTAATTGCTTTGAAAAACCTATTAGATATTGAATAGTATTTAATAATAAGGATAAAATAGATATAAAAGGATAAATTGTCTCTTGATTTTCCAAGCCGAACAAATATTATTAGACAACTTTTTTTTTATTATAATGGACAAATAAAGATGAATGAAAAGGAATACTTATACAAAATAATGAATAAATTCACACATAACTAATTCTTACGTTACTGATAATCAAATAGCTCCCCAAACAATTACATTAATTAACTATTGTACTTAACCCCACTCCTCACCCCCACGCCACCAAAAAAAATAACAACTGAACCTTCTCTCATCTCTAATTGTTTTGAAAGCCTCAAGTTAGTAAACAAAACTGCAGTTTTTCTTTGTGTAGACCAAAAAATAAAAAATCATAGCAGTGGTTTATTGACTCATGAAAATTACACATATTTTGGACGATAAATTCAACCAAAAACTCTGTAGCTCTAAAAAGTTTTGATGTTTATAGTTAGTTAACAAATCTTTTAGGCCATTCAACCAATGACTATTCTCAAATCTCATGAGAAAAATTAACCTTCTTTTCATATTTGATGAGATCTAAAATTAGTTATCTACTTAGTGATATTTTTAACAATACAGAATTTTATAGCAAGTTATTTGTACATTTTAATAGAAACAAGATACATAATCTTCCACTTATAATGACATCACTAAAAAATAATTATGTTAACCGACATGCGGGAGTCAGTTAATTTAATTATAAATTATTTAATAAAATTGATCTTGGGAGATAGTTTTTCCGGTCAAACAGGCAAATATTTTTTTAAAAGAAAATGTAAATATTAGTATTTAAACATGAAATATGATTTAAATTGATTTATTTTTAAATAAAACTTTGTGGGGGGGGGGGGGGG
>NC_028640.1:63161927-63162506 GCF_001406875.1 Solanum pennellii
GGGGGGGGGGGGGGGGGGTTAATAAACAAAATAAATTAAAAAGTAGAGTGAAAAAGTAAAAATGAGGTCATAGTTGATTTCAAATTTCAAATACAACATCAAGTTGTATTGAAATTTTCATTGTCAGATAATATTTAAATACAATATTATTCCTTTTTTTTAATAAAATGTTGAATCTATGATTAGTTACTTTGTTAGTTTTGAATGTTAAATTTGTTGGGAATTAAACACACAACACACAAATAATCTAGAGAAAAGAGAAACAGAACACAAACGGGACACACAAGAATTTAACGTGGTTCGGTTTCCCTACTCCACGACTGTAACAGGAGGATTTTATTTCACTTGTGCTGCTTTAGAGTTACAAATACAAGGATCATATTTATAGGAAAACCAAATAGTTAACCTAGGGTTTCAGTAATGGGTCGGGCCGGCTCACAAGCCTCCACAAAGCCCAACAAACTCCCACTTGGAGGCTTGAAGAATTTCAACTGTCATCCACTTAGAACACTTGTATGTCTAGTAATCTTTTTCAACTCTCTCCTGCTACAGCGGCCTTCTCATCAGTCAACTGAAAGG
>NC_028640.1:63165933-63189398 GCF_001406875.1 Solanum pennellii
GATCTTCCTCTTCATGTCTTGATGCCTTGAGATTCCGGCATGGACTAGCTTTTTACTTATTTTAGTTTCTTAGATACTCTTAGATTGGTAATTTGAGGATAGATGTTCTTGTGGTGATAACTTCCAAGTTTTGGGAATAATAGTATTGAGTTTTTATAAGTTATTTATCCGATTTTCATTAATGAGTTTTAAGTCTTCCGCATTATATTTTGTTATTGATGGTTGAAATGTTGGGGATTAGATTGGTTGGTTCGCTCACATAGTAGGATAAGTGTGGGTGCCAGTCGCGGCCCGTTTTGGGTCGTGACATGATCATATTGTTTTTAATCTTTTTTAGTTAATTTATTAAGAATAAATTTTCATACTTAAAATCTTTTATTATAATTAAACTTTTTATTTGTTTATGTTATGCGTAAGCATTTTCAAAGCATACTATAATATCATCAATTTTAAATACTTATAAATACATACATTCAAAAAATATTGATATACAAATCACTCATGAACGATAGTTTATTCCAATTAATCATAAATTATATTATAAAGCAATAATATTAAAGATCAATTATTTATTAAAAAATAATTATTTGGGTGCTTTGAAATTCATATATACTTACAATATCTTTTTTAAAAGAAAATAGTAAGTGAATAATATTTATAGAAAATAAAATTTCAATCTTTATTTATCAATATATTAATCTCATATAATATGTATACTATCGAATTAAATTTGTAAATTTATGTAATGACCCAAAAAGTTGTTTTTATAATTTTTATGAAATTACCATTTTACCCCTCCCGATAGTTGCCTCGAGTCATTAATGATCAATAGATGAAGTTGATTTTAAGAATTTTGAACTTTTTGATAAATACGATTATTTAATTTATAGATATTGATTAAATAATTTATTTATTTAGTTATTAATTAATGGGTCAAGTCCATAATTTATTTAGTGACCCATGTAAAATAAACTAAACCTAAACTTTGAGAGAAAACCGTACAGTTGGTGCGGTACCATGTCACGAAGTAAAAAGAGGACGAAAAGTGAATCCTCTTCCTTCAGGTAAGAAATCTAACTAAAATTTTATGATAATTCTATATATATTGCAAGTGAAAGAATTATAAATCAAATAGTTCAATTGGTGAACAAACTTTTCCCACTAATAATCATGTATATGGCGTTAGTTCTGATGGGAGGAAATTAATTGAATATTTAAATTATGTATTTCACTTGAATTTGGTCTTTAGAGGATAAGTTTGAGTGGAAAATATTTTGACATATTGATAGCTAATAATTTGTAAGTTTTAGATAGCAAAAAAAAATTATTATGTTAAATTATAGTGAGTATCTACTGATTTAGTGAGTTGATATTTAAGTTTTTCCAAAATTGGTGTTTCAAATTAATGTATAAGTATTGTTTTATAGGAACTGGGACTATGTCTTAGAAAAATTATGACTAGTGATTAGGGATGTGATTATTGAATAGATGCACTGATAATATTCTTTCTAAAATTATTTCACGAGCACATATTAGTTACGGTTTAAGTGTTGATTTTATAACTCGGTTTGATTTCAAAAATTTTGTAATTATCACATTATAATTCAAGTTTTGATATATTGAGATAGGTAATTAAATATCGGATGAATTATATTATATGAAAGCTTTTAAGGTTGTATGTTAACCTTAGGCTTAAATTTGAGAAGTGTGAGAGTTGAAGTATTAATTGGCATCAAGATTAGGAACGTGACTGTAGATTGGAGTGAGTTTTGGTATATACTAGAGGTATAATAATATGGGGTTGTTAGTTTTGGAATCTTATTATGGTCATTTCTTTGAATAGATTGCTTTGAGTTGGAAGTTCAACGAAAAGGGAAGGCTCAACTCTCGGAGTAAATTCTTGATTGATTGAGGCAGGTAGATTTCTACACTCTTGTTAAGTGTATGAAATGCGTGTATTTCCTTGTAGTATATGTTTAGGAGTAATGAGACTTGGTGATGGGTTGGCTTGTTCACATTGATTAACTCTAATGATGAAAAAGGGGTAACAAAAGACAATGTGATTAATTGTTTATGTGTGATGTGTTGAGAAAGGTTTGAAGGCTTATTGAGTCATTGTTGATGTGATATTCTGTTTCTGTTGTTGTGCATTGTGCAATGTTATGAAAATGGTCATATCCTCTTTATTTGTGTGAACATTGCATTTGCATTATTTTAAGACATGGTTGTGACAAGTGTAATGTGCATTGAGAAAGAATGAGAACTTAAAGAGGATGTACCATTTCGAGGGACGTATCGCGCGTCGCGATTGATACTATATTTCGAGGGACGTATTGCGCATCGCGATGAATACTATATTTCAAGGGACGTGTCGTGCGCCGCAATAGTTACTATTATCGAGGGTCGTGTCGTGTGCCGCGACAGATGCAAGGACATATATGTCCCCCATGGGTCCCAGAATGAGAGACAGCGGGTGTGTATCACTAGGTCAGGCATGATCATTATACTTGACATTGCATTCCATTGCATTGCACACACTTATCATTAGTGAACATGCTATTGTGTTTTGCTAATTTTGTGAATGCCTTTCTGTGGAATTGGTGATTGATGAATACTGAGCTTGTTGTTGAGGATATGTAATTCGTTAAAGTATCTTTGTTGAGGATATGTAATTTGTTAAAGTATTGTTGTTGAGGACATTTAATTTGTTAAAGTGTTGTTGTTGAGGATATGTATTTGTTTAAGTGTTCTTGTTGAACTATGTGCATTGTAAACCGTAAGTTGGGTTGGGCTGATTTTTATGCAGATTGTAGTTGAGGAGGTTCGGTTGGGGGTGGTAAGAGTACCTGTATTTCATCCCCTTAGCTTGTGTTTAGAGGTTTACTTGTTGAGTACCGTGTGATTTAGTGCTCACCCCTTTCTTCTATAATTTTTTTTGTAGGTTACTAGCCCGGAACTTACTGATATATTCTCTTATTTTCCGAGGTTTCTTGGAGATTTGTGAGGTAGTTGTTTGTCATCTCAGCAGACCTTCTTACTCCTTAATTATGATCTTGTTCTATTCTTGAAACAATGTCATATTAGACTTATATTTTCTTTTGAATCAATTATAATACTTTAGAGGCTTGTACACGTGACAACCTGATTTTGTGGGTGTTTTTGAATTGATTATGAAATTTATGTATTTATTTGTAATGGTTGAGTTTTAGGCTGACTTGTCTTGATGGGATAAAACGAGTGCCATCACGTCCATTTTTGGGTCGTGACAATTAAATTAATTATTAGTTTATTTCTTGATGTTTAATTGTATGAGAAGTTATAATATAATATAATATAGAATAAAAGAATAAAAATAAAAATAAAATTTAAAAAAGGTAAATAATAATTTTCTTTTTGTTACCAACTTTTTTGTCAACCTTACAAATTATCTAAATACTTTCATTAAAAATTGTTTAAAATTCTCAAATAATTTAGTTAGGAATTTTAAAATTATTAGGTAATAAGTGCACACAGAGATTTTTTCATTGAATTTTGTTTCGTGACAATATAAAAAGTTACTTACTTTTCTTATAATCTTCATAAATTCTCATGTAATTTAAATATTTGTTTTGTAAAGACATAAGTTTGATGAATTAAATAAGTCTGTTATTTTTTAAAAATGATTATTTAACGACAGGGCATATCCAACTAGAATTTAAGGAGACTTTTGAGGTATTTAGTATTTCTAATGGATTAAAAAAATAATATTATTCACTTTTTTTTTTTTTCAAAAAAAAATAAATAATCGAAGCATGAATTGCAAAATATATAATTAATATTATTGTAATAGTTAATTGACCTTTAATATTATTAATTTATTATAGTTATGATTAATTGATGTAAATTAGCATTAATGAGTGATTTGTATATTAATATTTTTTTGAATGTATATGTTTATAAGTATTCAAAATCGATAAAATTATAGTACATTTTAAAAATGTTTTCTTCAGAACATAAAAAACCAAAAAATTTAATTATGATAAAAGATTTTAAGTATGAAAATATATTCTTAATAGATTAAAATAAAGTAAAAATAATATGATAATTATTTTAGTTAAATAGGTTCAATGAATCAAATTAGTCTATTATTAAAAAAAAGACTTTAATGACATGTCATGCCAACTAGGAGAGAATGATGATTTTAAAGTGCCAAATATATTTGCAGGAAAATAGTGATACTTGACTGATATTTTGGTCCTAAATGAAACATAAATGATATTTCAAGGCAATTTTCTTAACTTTGGTGACCATTTAAGGAATTGACTCAAAAATCGTGTCTTAGTGGCATAAGAACAATGTAAATAAAATCATTTATGCTTTATTTAGGACCAAAATATCACTCAACTATCACTATTTTCCTCCAAATATACTTGACATTTTAAAATCATCACTCTCTCCTAGTTGGCATGACATGTCATTAAAGTCTTTTTTTTAATAAAAGACTAATTTAATTGATTGAACCTATTTAACTAAAATAATTATCATATTATTTTTACTTAATTTTTAATCTATTAAGAATAAATTTTCATACTTAAAATCTTTTATCATAATTAAACTTTTTATTTTTTATGTTATGAAGAATATATTTTTAAAATATACTATGATTTTATCAATTTCGAATACTTACAAACACATACATTCAAAAAATATTGATATACAAATCACTCATTAACGCTAATTTACATCAATTAATCATAAGTTGTATAATAAATCAATAATATTAAAGGTCAATTAACTATTACAATAACATTAATTATATATTTTGCAATTCATGCTTCCAAATATTATTTTTTATGAAATAAAAAAAGAAGAAAGTGAATAATATTATATTTTTTATCCATTAGAAATACTAAATACCTCAAGTCTCCTTAAATTCTAGTTGATATGCCCTGTCATTAAATAATAGTTTTAAAAAAGGGGAAAATGCATAAGTACCCCTCAACCTATCCTAAAATCTCAAAGACACACTTATACTATACTAAGGTCCTATTACCCCCCTGGACTTATTTTATAAATAATTTTCTACCCCCTTTTGGCCTACGTGGCACTAGTTTGAAAAAAATATCAACACATGTTGGGCTAACAAGATGGTGCCACGTAGGCTGAAAGGGATAATAGATTATGTATAAAATAAGTTTAGGTGGGTAATAGAACCTTAGTATAGTATAAATGTGTCTATGAAATTTTGCACATAGGTTGAGGGGGTACTTGTGCATTATCCCTTAAAAAAAATAAACTTATTTAATTCATCAAACTTATGTCTTTACAAAATAAAGATATAAAATTACGTGAGAATTTATGAAAATTATAAGAAAAGTAATTTAAAAAGTCTACTAACTTTATATATTGTCACAAAACAAAATTCAATGAAAAAATCTCTGTGTGCACTTATTACTTATATATTTTAAAATTTCTAACTAATTATTTGAAAATTTTAAATAATTTTTTAAGTAAAAGTATTTAGATAAATTTGTAAGGTTGACAAAAAGATTGGTAAGAAAAAAAATTATTCTTTAACTTTTTTTAATTTTGTTTTTATTTTTATTCTTTTATTCTATATTATATTATATTATAACTTTTCATACAATTAAACATCAATAAATAAACTAATAATTATTTACTAATTTAATTTGATAGTATACATATTATATGAGATTAATATACTGATAAATAAAGATCAACATTTTATTTTCTATAAATATTATTCACTTACTATTTTCTTTTAAAAATAGATATTATAAGTATATATAGATTTCAAAGCACCCAAATAATTATTTTTTTAATAATTAATCAATCTTTAAAATTTTTGATTTATTATACAATTTATGATTAATTGAAGTAAATTAGTTTTCATGAGTGATGTGTATATCAATATTTTTTAAATGTATGTGTTTATAAGTATTTAAAATTGATGAGATTATAGTACGTTTTCAAAATGCATTTTGCATAACATAAAAAAATAAAAAGTTTAATTATTATAAAAGATTTTAAGTATGAAAATTTATTCTTAATAAATTAATTAAAAAAATTAAAAACAATATGATCAATATTTTAGTTAAATGAGTTAAATGAATTAGATTAGTCTATTATTAAAAAAAGACTTTAATGACATGTCATGTCAAGTAAGAAAGAGTGATGCTTTTGAATTGTCAAGTATATTTGAAGGAAAATATTGATAATTGCGTGATATTTTGGTCCTAAATGAAACATAAATGATATTTTAAAGCAATTCTCTTAATTTGGATGATCATTTGAGAAATTGACTCGGAATGACTTAAAGAATTGAGGAATAAAGAGTTTAAGTTATTTTCCGCTAGGTCACTAATTCTAGCAAATATAGTATTTTATTTTTTATTATTATTTGAACAATTATAACATCATTCACAATCAAGATGTTTGTATTCTTCGCAAACAATAATTTCTAAGAATAAAATGGAAATAGTAATTAATTTTTGTGTTGAACTTCTAAAACGACAAAAGAGTTTTAGATAACAAGAGCTATTCCCTCATTTTTTATTTAGTTAGTCACCATTTTAGATTTTGCTTCCTTAAAAAACTAAGTAAATTTATCATATTTAAGATTCTCGTAAAGTGAAGCTTTTAATAAATCAACATGAATTAATTACTCAGCATACTTTCAAGACTAATAAATTTTGAAACGAAAATAAAAAAAATAATATTATTCATGCATTAATTTTGTGAAATGACAAATATCAAATCTAATATTTATTTTTTATGAAGACGTATAAAATAAAAACAAAAAAAATATTTTTACTTTTTTTTAGAATTCACAACAAATAATTTGAAGTGGGGTGAGTAGATATATTAATTTCTTAATCAACGGTAGAAAATATGTATAAGTACTTTAATTTGTTGCTTTAACTATCGTATTCTCAATAAACTAAGTTGCAATCCAATAGCTCTTGATAACTACTGACGTAAATAGAGGCATTAAGATATATGGAAGCTTATCTTAATCCCAAATAATTAATAAATGAAAACGGTCAATTTTACATGCAGGTTGTATGGTACTCTATTATAGTGTACTTTATTGTACCGTACTATATGATAAATATAATATTTTGTTAAATTATATTATTTGATTGTAATTTATGAATTTATTAAAATATATTTAATTATTTTAAGGTAGAAGATATGATTAGAATTAAATAATATAGGATAAATGGTAAAAAAATAGTATGAATTATTATGTCAGGATATGGAAAAAAAAATTAAGTAATAATGGTAACACACCAAATCGATTGTTTCATAAATTGAGAGCTTTCATCGTTACATAACAAACGAATTTAACAATACAACAAAATACATTTTAAATAACAATCAAAACAAATATTATAGTAAGATAATAATACAATAAAATATAATAAATAACAGTGATTCAAACATAGTGTCAGAAAAAGAGTGAATATTTCATGCAAACCGTTTAATATTCATATTACTTTTTTATTTGCCATGCACGTCACAAGAAAATGCTCAACTTTTTAATTAACTAATGTAAGATATGTTGTTGTGAGGTATTGTTTTAACTTTTAATAATAATAATAATAATAATAATAATAATAATGATAATAATAAAAGCGTCGTTGTGACATCAAAATGACAACTATATATTAAAGCAAATTGTATAGTATCATTGTCCTAGTTAAAAAATAATTATACATAGTAAACCCCGATAGTATTATAAGTTACTAAAGTTTACTTTCTAATCCCAAAAGTTTACATTTACACAATTTCTATCTCATAAATAATTATTTTATTTCAATGTCAAACATCTTTATGTTTCCGTTTTGAACACTTCGGAATTTTTAGGAACACTTTGGTAAAGTATTTGACCTTCTTACTTCAAATTGCATGATTCATTTTGAACAGTCGGTGGAGTCAGAATTATCATGAATAGATAAATTTATGAAATAGTTAAAGTGTGTTTAATATTTATTACATATATAAATAAATAATAATTTGTTTATCTCAATTTATATATTTATTTTTCTTTTTAGTTAGTCTCAAATAGAATTGTATATTTTTATATTTAATAACAATTCAAATTTTAAATCCTCATTTCACACATGATGAAATGATATATAGTCAAACAAATAGACCACAAATTTCATAATTTTTTCTTTTTTTCTCCTAAATTTTGTGTCAAATCACACGAACTTATATAAATTGAAACGAATAAAACATTAAAAATTATTAGCTATAAATTTCATCTCTAATTCGTTACTAAATTATTTTTTTGTAAAGTAATTATAAATTTAATTATTTATCTATAGCTTTTCTTTTTTGTTTTTGTTTAGTTGTTGGTGTTGTCGTATAATGACAATCTATTCAAAATAATAACAATAATATTATGACACAACGTTCACCAACTCGTAATTTCTATAGACTTTTCCTTTTTCACAATAAAAATAGTAGCTAAGGTAAACTATTGAGGGGCCGCCGTTCACATGATTTACTTTTCCTATATATATAAGTATATATGTGCCCTTTCCCATAAATCATACAACAACACACTTGCAAATATTGTCTCATTATTATTATTACCAAACAAATGGCTTTTGTGTGGGCAACATTCATTTTAGCTCTTATTCTATTATTCATTTTCTATGAGTTACTAAATATCAAAAACAAGAAAAAACTTCCTCCTGGTCCAAAAGGCATTCCAATATTAGGACACCTCCATCTTTTAGGTGAAAATCTTACTCAAGATTTACACAAATTTTCTCTAAAATATGGTCCTATCATCTACATGAAATTTGGTTTGGTACCAACTTATGTTATATCTTCCCCCGAATCAGCAGAAAAAATTCTGAAAACTTATGATCATATTTTTGCTAGTAGGCCTCATAACGAGACCGCTCAATACATATCGTATGGCCAAAGGAATTTGATTTTCTCAAAGTATGGCGCGTATTGGCGTAACATGAGAAAATTGTGTACGGTCCATTTGTTGAGTAACATGAAGATTCACTCATTCCAATCTACTAGAAGTGAAGAAATTGCCATTATGATCAAAGAAATAGCTCAAGGTCATGTTGAAGTTGATCTTAGCGCTCAAGTATCAAAGTTAAGTGCCAACTTGAGTTGCTTAATGGTTTTTGGGAAAAAGTTTACAGATGACGATTTGGACAAAAGAGGATTTAAGTATTTAGTTCAAGAGGTTACAACTCTAGCTGCAACACCAAATCTTGGTGATTTTTTCCCATTTCTTGGTGTTATTGACCTCCAAGGACTCACACGTAGAATGAAGGATACTTCTAAGGTGCTTGATCCATTTGTAGAGAAGATTATTGATGAACATGTCAATGCTAAGGAACAAAAGAAAAATAAGGACTTTGTAGACACTATGATGGACATTATGCAATCCGGTGAAGCAGAATTCCAGTTTGATCGTCGTCATGTCAAAGCTGTCATGCTGGTATGTTCATTCTCTGTCTCGATTTATGCAAACGTATTTGACTAATTTTAAAACAAAAATAAAAATTTCTTAAAAAAATTTACCATCTAAAATAAGTCATATAATTTTCTATAAATATAAATAATGAAAGATTTCAATCCTTATATACTTGATTAAAAGTAAAAGAATGTTACACCCTCCGTTTCATTCTATTTTATGTAGTATTGATTGACTTGATATGTTGTTTAAAAAAGAAAAATAGACTTTTGAAATTTGTGATATAAAATAATTCTTACATATTTATATGATTGTAAATTATTTTACTAAGAATAAAAAGAAAATGATAAAGTTAAATTATTTCTAATTATAGTATTGTAACAAAGAATTAAAAATAAAAAGGGTATTGGAGTGAGGAAGGACTTAAATTGAAAAAAAGGGAATAATATTCTAACTACTCCTAGCTCAGCAATCAATCAACTATATGTCACTTCAAAAATTAATTATTTGAGTAAAAGACGTGAATATTATCTTTGTTATTATGACTCAACATGATCTAGATGATACAATCATAATCAAATTATTGTCATGCAAAGTAACAAACTAATTTTTTTAAATGTAAATTCAGGACATGCTTGTGGCATCAATAGATACATCATCAAGTTCAATTGAATGGATGTTGTCAGAGCTTCTAAGAAATCCAGACATAATGAAGAAACTCCAAAGAGAACTAGATGAAGTAGTAGGCCTAAACAGAATGGTACAAGAATCAGACTTAGAAAACTTAAAATACTTAAACATGGTATTTAAAGAGTCATTTAGGCTACATGCTGCTGCCCCATTACTACTTCATGAAGCCATGGAAGATTGTATGGTAGATGATTTCTATATCAAAAAAGGATCACAAGTTATTGTCAATGCATACACTATTCATAGAGATCCTAAATTTTGGAGTGAAGCTGATGAGTTTATGCCAGAGAGATTTGTTGAAAGTAATGTAGACGTTCGTGGACGTGATTATCAACTTTTACCATTTGGTTCTGGTAGAAGAAGTTGCCCTGGGATGCAATTGGCATTAATTATTGTTCGTCTTGTCGTAGCACAATTGGTTCATTGCTTTGATTGGGAACTCCCTAATGAGATGCACCCTAAGGATTTGGACATGACTGAGCAATTTGGTATAGTTACTGGCAGGGCAAATCATTTGATGGCTGTTCCAACTTATAGGCTACAACACAACTGATTTTGGAAAATTCATTTTGATACATCTACTTAGAATAATAATTTATATGATCTTGTATAATAAAGTTTCTTTCTTTAGGGACTTTCATTGATTACTTCTTTGTATGCAATAAATATGTTATTTTTTAGAAATAACTAGTTCTCTTAATTTAAATATTGTATTTTCATATTTAATGATTAATGTTTCATCTTCTCTTCTTTTTTTTTTTTATAAAACATGTTTAAAATTTTAAGATTTATTTCTTGAAAATAATGTTTAAATATTTTTGATTTTATTAATTTTAAGTATTATTTAAATTGGAGTACATATGATAATATATAGAGCAAAGTTTGTTTTTCAGTAATTGTATTGTTGATTGAATGAACTAAGAAGAGAACAATGTCTGAAGCAATCAAAGTATCTATTCAAATATTTTTCATGTTGCGAAGAAAACTTTAAATTAACAATACTTTCATAGGAAAAAAATATAATCACGTGAATGTAACATAGTAAAATTAGGGATGAAAAGTGTTCAGAATTTTTTTGATGTATGATGAGATTTATTTATTCTTG
This sequence comes from Solanum pennellii, assembly GCF_001406875.1. Classification (NCBI taxonomy): domain Eukaryota; kingdom Viridiplantae; phylum Streptophyta; class Magnoliopsida; order Solanales; family Solanaceae; genus Solanum; species Solanum pennellii. Next base: position 63,177,183 of record NC_028640.1, read on the forward strand.
TGGTAAACTTTCTGTATATAGTAATTTAATTTGTGAAATAACTTTTATAGATAGAGGTGGACAGCCTCTCGTTCAACTATATTCTTTTTAAATGCATTTTCCATACTCGTAAATAAACTCATGTTCCATTGATAAGAAATGGTTTTTTTTAAAAAAATTGATTATATTTTAACGTCTATATATAAGTATTCTTCAAACAGTAAAGACAAGTTAATTTTTGAGCTATCATTCATCCTAACAATAATAAAAAAAAACATTTATCATTCAATGTCCACATTAAAGCAACCCATAAATTAAAAATTCATTTATCAGACATATTAACTGTGATTAATTAAAAGGTGCGAGTATTTATCAATCGTAGCACAATTAGTTCATTACTTTAATTAGAAGCACCTAATGATGTGGACATGACTGAGCGATTTTGTATAGTTAGGTAATGCCAAATTATTTTTGTGAAATTGATTTTGATCTATATCATAATAATGTGAGTCGTCTTACCTTTTATAATAAAAATATATATGTTATTATTTTTGTTAAATTTGATAAATAATATATAGTACAAGTTTTGTTTCTAATCCATGTTATTATATGCCTTCAAATATTTTAGGATATCCCTCGAAAAAGATATTTTAATAGCCTTAATATTAAGAGTATTTGTCTAAATCCCATTGAAAGCTAATTTGAACGGTACGAATGAATTTTACAAAACGTAACTAATCCCCCATCTCAGACGTCCCGTTTCAATTTATTTAAGAAAATACAGAATATGTTGAAATATTTTAGTCTTAAATTAAATATGTAAAATGTATTAATATGTTTTTTTAATTTTGTGGAAATTAAAGATATATAAAATATATTAAAATATTTGTAATTTTATAATTTTAAACATGTCAGATAGAAATTTAGAATTCAAAAAAATATTGAAAAGGGAAAGAAACATAATTTTTTTTTAATTTGACTAAAAAAGAAAGTAATTAAAACAGTAAATTGAAATGGAGGAAGCAAATACTTCATTTCTATTACTCTCACTGTCCAATATATGCAACACCTGTAGCTTGACAAAAAGTAAAATAAGATAAAATTAAAAAAATTTAAAATTTATGATCTAAAATCCTTCTTGATCATATATATTATTGATGATAAAATTTAAATTTAAATTAAACTTTTACTTATTATAAAAAGATGACATTTTATATTTAAACAAAAAAAAATATCACATAAACTTAAACAAAATTCCAACTTAATATTTATTAACAAGTAACAACTTACGATTAGCGATCCACCAATGAATATACTTCACAAAAGTATAAAGATATATAAGACGATAAAAGATTGTCAAGTTGCACAATTAAACAAATAGTGGTCCACTCCGAATAGATCCAAATGTGTAACGACCCGCTAGGTCGTTTTGAGAACTAGGACTAGTTTGACTCCTTTTGAAAAATATAGAATGAAGGATACTTCTAAGGTGCTTGATCCATTTGTAGAGAAGATTATTGATGAACATGTGAATTCTAAGGAACAAAAGAAAAATAAGGACTTTGTAGACACTATGATGGACATTATGCAATCCGGTGAAGCAGAATTCCAGTTTGATCGTCGTCATGTCAAAGCTGTTATGTTGGTATGTTCATTCTCTCTGTCTCAATTTATGCAAACGTATTTGACTAATTTTAAAAGAAAAATAAAAATTTCTTTAAAAAATTTATCATCCAAAATAAGTCATATAATTTTCTATGAATATAAATAAGGAAAGATGTCAATCCTTATATACTTGACTAAAAGTAAAAGAACGTTACTCCCTCCCTTTCATTTTATGTACTATTGTTTGACTTGATATGTTGTTTAAGAAAAAAAATAAACTTTTTTTGAAATTTGTGATATAAAATAATTCTTACATATTTATATGATTGTAAATCATTCTACTAAGAATAAAAAGAAAATTACAAAATTAAATTATTTCTAATTATAATATTGTAACAAGAATTAAAAATAAAAAGGGTATTGGAGTGAGGAAGGACTTATTTTAAAAAAAAGGGAATAATATACTAACTACTCCTAGCTCAGCATTCAATCAACTACTATATGTCACTTCAAATATTAATTATTTGAGTAAACGACATGAATATTAGTATGACTCAACATGATCTAGAAGATACAATCATAATCAAATTATTGTCATGCAAAGTAACAAACAAATTTTTTTTTAATGTAAATTCAGGACATGCTTGTGGCATCAATAGATACATCATCAAGTTCAATTGAATGGATGTTGTCAGAGCTTCTAAGAAATCCAGACATAATGAAGAAACTCCAAAGAGAACTAGAAGAAGTAGTAGGCCTAAACAGAATGGTACAAGAATCAGACTTAGAAAACTTAAAATACTTAAACATGGTATTTAAAGAGTCATTTAGGCTACATGCTGCTGCCCCATTACTGCTTCATGAAGCCATGGAAGATTGTATGGTAGATGATTTCTATATCAAAAAAGGATCACAAGTTATTGTCAATGCATACACTATTCATAGAGATCCTAAATTTTGGAGTGAAGCTGATAAGTTTATGCCAGAGAGATTTGTTGAAAGTAATGTAGACGTTCGTGGACGTGATTATCAACTTTTACCATTTGGTTCTGGTAGAAGAAGTTGCCCTGGGATGCAATTGGCATTAATTATTGTTCGTCTTGTCGTAGCACAATTGGTTCATTGCTTTGATTGGGAACTCCCTAATGAGATGCACCCTAAGGATTTGGACATGACTGAGCAATTTGGTATAGTTACTGGCAGGGCAAATCATTTGATGGCTGTTCCAACTTATAGGCTACAACACAACTGATTTTGGAAAATTCATTTTGATACATCTACTTATAATAATAATTTATATGATCTTGTATAATAAAGTTTCTTTCTTTAGGAATTTTGATTGATTACTTCTTTGTATGCAATAAATATGTTTTTGTTTTTGTTATTACTTTACTTCTACTAAATGATATATACAAACTTTTGCTTCTAATCCATATTATTATATTATTCCCACTGTCCATTTTTACTTATCATAGTACGTTTTTTAAAAATAAATTTGACTAATTTTTAAAGTTAAATTAGATTTCATTAATTCGATATTTTAAACAAAAAAATTAGATAATTAAAAAATTATAAGAAAAGTACTATAAATTATAACATTTTGCATATCAATATAGTGAAAACATACATCGTAAAATTTGAGTCAAAATTCTAATTGTTTGACTCTAAAAAAAGAAAGAAAACTATGACAATTAAAAATGGATGAATGAAGCATATGCCTTTAAATAATTTAGGATATCCCTTCGGAAATTAAAAATACTTGATAGCCGTAACGCAATTAATCAAATAATAGTTGGTGAATCTATGAATAGTCGTTGTTAGCTAAAATTGGAATTTTACGTGGATATCCAAAATTTTGGGTAAAGGGTTTGATTGATGAAATTGGTGAAATAGTTTGGTGATGTGCATGATTTTAATTCACCTACTTTTAAGAGTGGATGTTATTTCCATTAATATAATTATAACAAAAATATTAATATTTTCTTAAAGAAGCATATGAAAGAGAACTCGACTAAAAAAAAAAGGTAATCCCTAGTCTTTTAGCTATAGCTAACCTCATGGAACATTACCTTCTTCAGAAGCAAATTCTCAACATTTGGTATTTGATCATTATAATCTACTTGTCTTTTAACCTCTAGTAGGTAGCGTTAAAAATAAATAGTTCATTTATTATATATGATATTATTTAATATTATATTTGATTGGAGTTTGGGCTTATATATAAGTAATTTATAGATTAGCTATATCTTTTATATGTATTGTTTGTGTGTGTGCGCGCATGTATGCGTATGTGTGTTTTCTACTTATTTATAGTTTAAATAATTTATTAAATTACATACATATTAAAATTACAACTTATTTTTATGTGTAAATGTAGATGTCTTATCCAATTTTAATATTATTTTCCGTCTTTTCAATTTTTAAAAAATTGATAGTTTATTCGTTTTTAAATTCAAAATTGACATTTTGTAAGGGATTAATTTACTAAGATGACAATTATTTATCCTCAAATAATTTAAGTGAAAAGAGGGCAAACATGACAACAATATTGTTCTTCATAGCTAGTTAGAAGACCATAAAAGAATAATATTGTCCGACAATTATTTATCTTAACCCAATTTCATAAAAATTTAAGGGTATAATTGGAAAAAAAAATTTCATAAAGTTTTAATCCAAACACAAGATGCAATGAAAAACAACGAACCAAAAACTTGGTAAAAATAAATTCTTCATTACTAATTTCTGCACTTTTAACCCTTGCATTACTAATCTCACAATTACTAATCAATGCATTATTAATTTTTGTACCAAACAACAAGTCCATACCATCCCAGTCTTAATTTAAGGGTGTGTTTTTTCATGTTGGGTTGACTTAAATGTTTTGAAATTTTTTTTTCAGTTTAAGTCATTTTTCTCGAATTTAAGAAAAATGATTTCCCTTCAAAACTCTATTTCATCACTCAAAATTTTTTCTCTAACCCTACCTCATACCCCCTACCCGAACCTCCCCGTAAAAAAGAAATCATGTTTTTTAAATTTCAAATATTCTTTACCCCTACCCTCAAACTAGCCCCACCCCCACCCCTCTCAAAACAAAAAAATAATAGTTTAAAACAATTTGTGAAAAATATTTCAAATTTTTAAATTTTTTTACCTCACCAAACCCCTACCGCCCCTGCCCCCTGACTCCACAAAAATAATTATTTTGGAATAATATTCCAAAATTTTAAAAAAAATCATTTTTATGCAACCTCATATGGATTTTTTTAAAAAAAAAAATCATTTTTTACGTCATCCTACCGAGGTTATCCAAATAAAAAAACAATTGCAAAAAAATTTCATTTTTTATGCCCCACACCCCTACACCCCCAATTCCCTACCCCGCAACTCTCGTCAAAAAAATTAAAAAAATAATTATTTCTAAAAAGTATTTCAAATTTGAAAATTTTAATTTTTATGCCATTTCTACCCCTACCCAGCCATCCCCCGTAAATTTTTTAAAAAGAAATCGAATAATAGTTCAATTTCAAAATTTTCATTTTACACCACAGGGTAAAAGAATTATTTTCTTAAAAATATTTTCTACTCTCAAGCAATATATAAAAAATATTTTTTAAAAAAATATTTTTCAATCACCAAACAAACATTAGAAAAATATTTTTCTTTTCTTCCTATCAATTTCTTAATTGATGGTGCCCTGTTTTGTTTTTTTCCTTTCAATTTCATCATTATTGGATGTTTTTGTTTTTCCTCTTCTTCATCATTCTGCTTCGCCTTCTTCGTTTTTCATAATTATTAAAATTAATCAAATAATTCAATTTCACTCCCTGCATTTTTTTCCCTTTCAATTTCGTTATTATTGGATGTTTTTGTCTTTTTTCATCTTCATCATTCAGATTCACCTTCTTCGTTATTATTTGTTTTAAAATTTAATGAACTAAAAACTTGAATAATTTTGAGGGAATTATGTATTAAAAGATTTGAAACGTTGAGAGGATATTATATCTAAATTTTGGGACTATTTAGATGTGATTTTGAGTTGATCAAAATCGAATTTATCAATGTATAGTTAATGTATATTTTATATATAATTAAGCTTTCAACATTTTGAATATCTCATAATTTATAGTTAGTATATCGATCATGTATAACTAAGTTATATTATATAATGTATGTATACTTGCTATGATTTTTAACAAACTATATTGTGTTGTTATAAATTTATTGTGACTTTTGGCTATTTTTGTGTAAATAAAAACATAATTATATTTATTGTAAGCTAATTACATTATCCCCTATTAAAACTGTATCCTATTTGACAGAAATATCAATAGTGACTTTTTGTATGCTGCATCAATCATAAATGAATTAGTCATTTTGAATTGTTTGTGGTTGTAGATATCAACTCATTATAAGTTTAGAATGAGTATAGGAAAAGGATAAATTTCTTTCTCAACTTATTTTGAAAAGTTAGTTACAAGTTTAAATTATTATAATGATCCATTAGATATTTTTACTATTTAAATGTATAAAAAAAGTTATCTTTTAAACTAAAGTGACAAAAAAACAATAATATAGAAATGAAAAAAAGTAGGTGTGTCAATTTGAACTTAGAGTAAAAAATAAATTAGAATCGTCTTTTCTACTCCCGTTCCACTCTTTTTCTTCTCATCCCATCTATTGTCCTCTTCTTCTTTATTCTTTAGTTTGCATCATACTTTTTTGTATTATTTTAAAGCACATTTTTTTGTTGATTCACAATTAGGTTAATTTCTAAAGTTTTGTTAGTGAATAATTATATTTTAAGCGTTTAATTAACTTTTCGGTAGGGGCAGATTCATCCTTAGCCAAAGGGTGTCAAACGACAATCCTATGTCGGAAAATTACATTACATATAGAGGTCAAAAATTTATCTAGTGGTTAAGGTTTTTGAGAAAATTATTTGAAGTTGTGTACTCTAGTCGTATTAGTCTCATAATTATAGTTTTTTACTACAACTATTGACACACCTTAATGATAGTCTAAGATCCGCTAATGTTTTGCGACACAAGTTTAGAAGAAAACCTCTCTCATATAAATATATGTTATGAAATAATATATTGTGAATGTTCACTACAATACTTTCCTTCATTATGAAAATAACCATAACCTCCACCTTCCTAACCATTATTCTTGTAACCCTTCACTTTCATAACCTCGCCCATTATATGCATGTTAATTGCATGTTTATGACTAACCTTTTGTATACCTCTATGTTACACTATAAATAGAGGCATAAGGGTCCATATTGTATACACTTGAAGGTTTGGTGAACACTTGAAAGAAAGAAAATTATCTTACATTGTTCCTCTAGTCTTATATTCTTCTTGTCTTCATCTTTATATTGTTCTTTCGTTTTTAAGTTTTACAACACGTCATCAGTACGAGTTGGCCATAATCAATGGTAGGTGACTTTTATGAATTATCCTAGTAATTTTCGATTGCATGGTGTACTTCATATTCAATATATTATTTGTACTAACAAAATTTGTTTTGTGGTTATTTTAAAATGGTTAGTAAATTATGATGACAATGTTGAGAGGGACTATCAATATGTTTTAATTTATTTTAACTTGGGACTTTTAAATGATTCTAACATGTTGTTCTAATTAATTGATTTCGTTCATTTTTCTTGTACTTTTAAGTCAAATTCAGATTATGTTTATGATTTTGATAATTATTTTCTTGGTAACATATTTGGTTTATCAAAACATTGATGGAGGGTAAGATGGTTAACTCAAGTTTCACTGCACCAAGTGGGTAAGACACAGAGTTAAAGTCTCGATGCACTATGATAACAAGAACTTGGGTTTAAGTCTCATTGACTTATGACCAAAGACGTTTTTATATGGGTAAGACATTGGGTTTAATTCCTAATGTACTACACTGATGATATGAAGATGACTAACATAAAATTGTATATTTTTGACGGAAAAAGTCATGAAATTAACCCAATTTATTTGCTCCTTTCTCTTATATGAATGTGGTAGCAATGCATAATATGTCTGAAAAATGACAAATGATTGAATGTATGAATATGAGTGTGGTAAAATATTAATGGTCATCAATGTGGTAACTAAAAGGAAGAATTTTATGGATTTTTAAGATTATTCTTGAAATGTGAAGATAATTTCTCCATTAAAGTGGTACGAAAGGATATTGGCCACATTATTTCTTAAGATGCTCCTTCAAATGTGAAGGTATTTTTTATCCATCAAAGTGGAATGAGAAGTTATTGGGCACATTGTTGTTGGTGCAACCCAAATTTGAAAAGTTCTGTACATTCTCCATCAAAATAAAGGAATACAAAGTGATAGCCCATTTGATACATTTGACCTCTTAAAGTGATGTTAAGGTGAGTCACATAAATTTGATAATGTCAAAGCATGACAATGAGTTTCCAATAAAAACTTATGGAGCATGTACAAATGGTTATGGTCCATTTCTTGAAGAAAATACGACTTGTGTTTGTATGGATAAGAACATGTTCATGTATTGTTGAATAAATGTCACATCACCTCTACTGGAGGTTTGAGAGATTGAAAAGAAATATTTGGACATAAATGATCATTTGGTCATATACATTGAAAACATCACAAATATTGTGGTATGTTATATTCTTTCCTATAAAATTTGTAGCCTCGACCAAAATAAATATTATTGTGTGACAACACAAATTTGTGATTGATTGTCAAGAAATAAGTCATGTATTCTCCTTGAAGGAGATGGTCACCATACGAATGATATTGTGAAATTTGTGGTAGTACACAAACTTAATTAACAGTTTCAGAAGAACTAATTTGTTACTTCCTGAAATGAAAATAATTCATAATATTGAGGTTGTAGTAAGTCTCAAAAAAAAACTTTTTAAGTTTCGGAGGAATTAAAAATAATTATTATATTGAGACTGTAAATTATTAAAATATCAAATATCTTTAGATTATTACAATCAAAGCGAGCTATTAATATGTACATAAAAGGTTAACTGCCCTTCTCTTATTTGTTGTATACAAATATAGGCATGATAATGGAATCACATGCAAAAGTAAACTAGAAAATTTACTAGAATAAATATCAGTTGGCTTAATGATTTTGACCATTTGGGTTCAAATGTGATGCAAAAGAATAGAGAATTCATGTGGTTATTTGTTGAAGAAATAAAAGATTCTTCTAGAATTCTCATGTGTTGCTTGTTCTCATGATGAAATGAAATAAAAGATTATTCTAGAATTCTCATGTGTTGCTTGTTCTCATGATGAAATAAATCATTGTACCAGCTAAAGTTGTGATTGTATTCCCTGAACATATAAAAAGGTAAATATGGGATCGTTCACCTGTCATGTGGACCGCTTACTATTATGTTTTAATAGATGCATCTATGGTATGGTCACATGAACATTTGTATCAGCTTACAATTGGTTTTGTAAGGTTGTTTGCTCGAATTGTTAAATTAAGAGCACAGTTTCAAACTATAAAATTATGTTGATTATGTTGACTTGTTTAGCAGAAATTGTATGCCACCAATTATAGCTAGACCAATGATTATGAGAACAAATCTCTCAAATAAAATTTGGTATGAGATGAATTTATTTAACATGTATTCATTAAGCCAACAAGGTTCTTCCATCACAATAGGTTCATGGTCAAGAACCAAATAATTCCATCTAAAAATTTGATATGTGCACATATGATTTTATTGTTTCATCACGCACAAACATAGAGCCCTAAATGAGGTTGGGTGTAAATGCTAGATTTCCTAACATTAAAAAAAGATATGTTTAGAAGCTGAAATTATGTGTGTGGTTAATCATTTAGATCCTCATTAAAAAATGTGAACTTGAAGTTCAAGAGATAATTCAGTTGCAAAATGTAGCAAATAATTTGGCATGTGTATTTCCAGACCCAATATTTGATTAATTAAGCTGCAAATGCTCCAACAAATAGTCGTTGAAGGACAGAGTCTATGATACGCCAAAAGCATGATAGACCAATCAATTTTAAACATAAATATCCTTGAGGAAGGAGAGGAAAAAATATCAAAATGGTCATGATAATAAGGCAAGTGCTTTGAAAGAGCACTATGACATAACACTTCATAAAACCTTGACAAAGGTTCATGTACCTGAAAAATGAAGAGATCTCGATAAGTTATGTCGTATTGAAATCGAATCAAAATGACCGTCGACGATATCTTTGATATGAAGTAGCAGTCGGTGCTATAAATAATTAGGATGATCTTAAATTTGAATTTGTCATGTAGTGTGGACAGAGAAATGATTGACGCTATTCAAGTATATTTTGTTTCACTTAGAAAAGTGATGTTTTTGATCTTATAGTTCATGGACCAAATCAGTGTGGTACAAATAAATCAATGTGCGAATGTATAAACGTAAGATATAAAATGTGATTTGTGTCTCAAGACATAAAGGGTTTCCGCAAAAATTCTGATATTATTAAATGGAGATATATTCTCCAGTGCTGGATGTAATGAGACTTGTTTAAGTATGACAATAGATGAAATACTTGAATATGCATATGAATAATTATTATGTCTAACTAGACGATGAAGGTTATATGAAAATCCTTGAAGGATTTAAAAGGTCTTAAAGTAATTACATTGAGTACCCAATGGTTTTGAGACTTAACACAGAGAAAGAATCTTTTTGATCTCTAAAATAATTTAAAATGTCATGTATTAGTGCAATTGGTACACTTATAAATTGCTGGTTATGCGAATGTTAGAGGATTATTCGACACACATAACGAAAGTTATGTGAAAAGATTGTCATATTATCATTCAAGTTATGACAAGAAACTAACAAAGCAAGTGACTCAACACATAGAAGATGTGTGATTTTCTTTCGAAAAAAAACACGAGCTTCAATAAAATTGTAATGATCAATCCCCGAATCAGAAATGATTTGATTATTTAGATGTAGAATATTTATTTGATCTGCATTAAGCTCAATCGCAAATAGACTATTATTACATATGGGAACACAACGATATCTTGGAAATTCAAAGAATCACATTACTAACCACTTCTTCAAATCATGCAGAAATGATATTGATCTATGAATTAAGTCAGGAGTGTGTTTGGTTGGAATCATGATCTATCATATTCAGAAAATATGTGATTTTCTTTGAAAAACATATTCCAACCACCATACACGAAGAGAATACAATCAAAGGAGATCGCACTAACTATATTTCACCAAAAGTCCTTTACACACATGATCTTCAACAAAATGGTGATATAGACGTTCAAAGATCCATTAAGTGATAATCTTGTAAAGTTATTCACTAAAGATTGCCTATATCAATATTTGAGAAGTTGTGATACAAGATTGAAATGCATTGTTTTCGAGATATCAAGTAAATTTTTTATCATGGGAGAAAAATACGTGTTGCACTCTTTTTCTTAATCATGATTTTATCTCAATTAAATTTTCGTGGTAAGATTTCTAACGAGGCAACATTCAAAACGTATCAAAAGATATGTGTACTATTTTTTCTTCATTAGGATTTTTTCCTACGGGGTCTTTTCCTTGTAATCTTTTAGCAAGGCATATTATTTGTGGATATCCACTACATCAAGACTCTATTACGTTCCTCCATTATGAAGATAACCAACCATAACTCCACTTTTATAACTATTATTCTTGTAACATTTCACTGACATAACTGTCACGCTCCGAGCCTACACCCTAGATGTGACCGGCACTCAATGACCATTGTCGGCTTTGAGCAGGTCCCTGACCTGTATTACTTAACTCAACGCAAGACTTAACTCAATACAAGAAAACATTCTCATAAAATAACTTGAATTAAATATTTTTGCCTAAATGACACTTAAATCTCATAGCAAAACAACTGCAATACAAAAAAAAAGACTCAAAACCAAACTACATAACTGTCTATGTATGAAGCCCCTATAATACTAAGATGGATGTTGGGACAGATCCCACAACATCCTATAAAGGAAAGACTGAACCAGTAAATATGTGTCCTCTGGAATGCAATGAGACTCAGTACTAGGACACATAGGTCGGTTCACTTTAGTTTTTCATTAAAAAAAATCTAAACTAATTATGTCAGTTTATTAAATTTAAAAATCAAATCATATTAAATCGATTTTTTTGATTTTGATTTTAGTCGGTTCTTTCAAATTTTTTTGGTTTTTCAATTTATTTGAATTTTTACAACTATACGGTATTTGAAAAAGGAACCAAATATTTTTTCACTTACCTGTGTGATAAACTAAACTCAAAATATGTTAATTGAATAGAAATTTTTGAAAAGACTGTAAAATTCACATGAGTACAAAATATTTTTTTCGAAATATCAACGTTCATTATGTTAAATTAATAACATTAAAGGCTAGAGGCAAACTGAATAAAAAAATATTTACAAAGTGAATTGTTAACTTCAAATTTGATAAACTATAACAATATAATTGTAACTTCGGATTTTAATACAAAATAAAATATTAATTTTTTTACAAGTCCAAACTTGAAATAAAATATATAAAATTGAAAACTATTGACTAACTAAAAATATATCAAGCAAGTAGATTATATATATATATATATA
>NC_028640.1:63190104-63291365 GCF_001406875.1 Solanum pennellii
ATCGATTCGGTTTAGATTCAGGTTGATTTTTTTTCTTCTAATGACAAATCAAACCAAGAGTGGTTGAATTTTTTTTCAACCACCATAACAAATCACAAGTCAATTTTTTTTCGATTTGATTTGGTTCGTCGATTCGATTTGACTTTACGGTTTGACTTGTACGCCCCTACTCACCACTGGCTCCGAGTGCTTAGCTGGATGAACAAGGCGCTGGATAATGTTGATCTTGGTTACATGCGGCTGTATCATGATACGATGCCAGCCAACTGGCATCAGTACATTGAATGTACGAGTATGCGAGTTGGAATGTTAACAACTTAAGCTCGAAATAGAGTAAGAAGGAACACTCACCTTGACTATGCTCAACTCATGAATAACTTGACTTAATATAAAACAACACGACATATGCATTTTATATATATATATATATATATATATAAACGTGTTAAACAATGTAAACACTTACTTCGTTAAAGAAAATGCAATAACAAACTCAATTTTACTTATATATGAAGTAATATAATTTTTGTGGGAGATTCTCTCAACGTCAACCACCACTATGAGCCTAAGTGGTGATACAACGTCTTGCCCACGCTGCCAGAACTGTCATATACTTTGTCTTCGCATAAAACTACTTAACTTAGTGGATCCACTAGCTTAACTTACGTGATCATCTAAAAAGTATGATCCGTTAATACCCATGATGGCTAAAGGATTTTCATGGAGACTTGAGTTAGTATGAACTCTCATCTCCACATCAATGCTCAATACTACTCCTAAAGTATACCTTAACTCATGTTTTTTAAAACAACTTCCTTCTTTGGGTTGAGATAATTTCTTAACACTTAGCTTTAGAAAACTCTCTTGGAATCAATGTTCCCTTTTCTTGCTCAAAACTCTCTTGGAAATCTTAGTTTCCTCTTATCTTAAATGTGAAAACATTTATAACTTCTTTGGAAATACTTCGTTCCCTAATAACTTTTTGAGAAATGAACTCAACTCTTCACTCTTTGCTTAACTTGAAACGTGAGTCTTAAATCAACTCTGAGGGAATACTTAGTTCCCTTATATTTCTTTGAAGGAAGAACTTCAACTCTTTACTCTTTACTTGAAAATTGAGTCTTAAAATAAAAGTTAAAACGTTTATTAAAGACTCTTGAAACTTTAAGAAACTTTGATTTGACTTACTTCTTAACGTTGAGACTTAACTCTTAACTTCTTTGACTTTGATCTTATTGGATTATGGATTCAAGGTTCATAGTATCATGTTTATGGATGAGTTCATGATGTTTATATGTACCTTAGAGTGTTGAAATCAACTAAGAAACGTGAGTACATCATTTAGAAACTAGTACGAAAAGATGGGGAATGAATGAATTGAATTGGCGTCCTTGGCGCTCCAAACTTCAAGGCCAAGCTGGGGCGCTCTAGCTAGCGCGGAGCCCCAAGGCCCCACGGACAGAAATTGTCATGTGGGGCTATAGGAGGTGCAGCGCCCCAGGGCCCTACGGACAGACGTTTCGACTTTTCTCCTCCATTTTTTTTCTCTAAACCCTCTAAACTTCCATGGGATTTTCCCCATCCTCAATACCCAACAGATTTGACTCAAAAAATAACGTGGAAACACAAATCAAATCAACACTAGTCATGTAACAACTCAACCAACAAGAATTAAAGAATGTTCTTAAAGAACTTCACTTTTTATCGTTCAACCTACTCCAAATCGCTGAGTTTAAACAAGTTGGTGTGTGGGTGAACTAAACCAACACAAAAGATCTTACATACCTCGATAGGGATCACCCCCGACGAATTCCACTCGTAAATCGTGGCGTTCTTAGCAAATTCTTGACTTTTCTCCCTTTCCTTCTTCTCTTCTCTCTTCTCTAAGCCCTAAGCGTAAACTTTTTTCCAGTCTGAACTAAAACTTGTTTTTATCCCAAATAAACCCTTAAAACGAAATAGGAAATTAATTGGTGAAAAGACTAGGTTGCCCTTCCTTAAATCCGGATTGGGATTTTCCTTACTTAACTGGCCCAACTTCCTGGGCATATCTCCCTCATACGATATCAAAATCGCGCAAACTCGGCGGTGATGGAAAGATTATTCCAAGAGCTTTCCAAGCATGTCAAGAACTACCTCTAGATCATCCTGAACTAGAAGTTATGGCCGCGTCAAAATGACCCAAACTCACTTTCTTAACTTAGACAATTTTCCAGATTTTTCCCTTTCTTTCCAAAATTGAATATCTTTGTTTCTTAGCTATTTCAAATTTGTGGGATGTTAAATAACGTCCCCCATTATATTAATGTTAATGTCATGTTTATGACTAACCTTTTGTATGTCTCTATGTTACACTATAAATAGAAGCATAAGGGTTCGTATTTTATACACTTGAAGATTTTGTGAACACTTGAAAGAATGAAAGTTATCTTATATTATTCCTCTTGTCTTATATTCTTTTTGTCTTCATTTTTATATTGTTCTTTTGTTTTAATTTTACAACTATATATATTATGTCTAACTTATTTAATTTTATGACCATTATATATTAGCAAATTAAATACTGAGCACTAGTCTTCATAGTTAGACATATTGAACTTTCCAAACAAACCAGTGGATCTTATAATATACCATATATCACCAAAAGTAGTAAATAACTAATCATTATATTAGTGTTTTAAACTGCACATTTTTAATGAGATCTATATAGGGTTTAGCATAACTTGGTTCAAACTAAAAAAAAATCAATTGAGCTATAACAATTTAATTTTTTGATTTGTTCGATCGATTTCGATTTTTAATTTTAAATATTCGGTAGTCCAATTTGATTCGATCTGATTTTCAATTTTTAATTATTTTTCTTTCAGTTAACCAAGATCAAATATGTTCAATGAATTTATAATTGGGAAAATTATGCAAAATACGAGATATTTAGTTTACATTAGGTATTATAGCTATAGTTTAAGAAAATTGTAATTTTGTTAGAATTAAGAATTCTCCATGGAAATATGCAGGAAGCAACTGAAATTGTGTTAAGAAGAAGAAGAAGAATGTTCAGAGAGAAAAAACGTGATCTCTTCAATGCAATATATTCTGATAATATACAAAACATGTGAATTGACTTATTTATACCAACCACTAATTGTAATTAACCAACTTAACTAACTACTTATTGTTAAGTCTAACTAATAAAGAAACTAACAAACTAATCTGTTATGTAACTAACTAATAACTAATTGTAGTAAATTCTTCAATGTACTATAATACAATTTGTTAATTCCTCAACACCCCCCCCCCCTCAAGCTAGGAGCTATGAAAATATTTTTTATTCCTAGCTTGGAAAGAAGATAAGAATGTTGACAAAAAACTAAGCCTTTAGTGAGAATGTCAGCCTGTTGCTCTGAAGTACAGAGATGATGAAGTGATATCAATCCAGTATGTATCCTTTCGCGAATGAAATGACAGTCAATATCAATATGCTTTGTACGCTCATGAAAGACAGGATTAGAAGCTATCTGAATGGCAGATTTGCTATCACAATGTAATGGTACATGAAGAGGAACCTTGACATTCAGTGCAGTAAATAAGCCTACAAGCCATACAATTTCTGCTACAGTGGATGCAAGGCTGCGATATTCAGCTTCAGCTAAGCTACGAGAAATAGTGGATTGTTTTTTTGACTTCCATGAAATAGGTGAAGAACCAAATTTGATCAAATAGCCAGTAACTGATGGTCCAGTATTAGGACATGAAGCCCAATCAGCATCACAAAATGCAGTTAAAGTGGAATCACAATATGATAAAAGAAAAATCCCTAGACCAGGAGATTTTTTAAGATATCAAACAACTCTAGTAGCAGCAACCATATGAGATAATTTTGGAGAATGCATGAATTGACTCACTGTCTGGACAGTAAACGAAATATCAGGTCTTGTATGAGTGAGATACAACAATCGACCAACAAGTCTTTGGTAGGAACTGATATCAGTGAGTAAAGGATCATCCTTAGTACCAATAAGACAATCAAGATCAGTAGATGTAAGTTTCTCATGCAGCTCAAGTGGTGAATTTGCTGGTTTGGCTCCAGATAATCCCAAGTCAGAAATAAGATCAAGAGCATATTTCCTCTGATGCATGACTATACCTGCTGCACTTCTAGCAAATTCAATCCCAAGAAAATATCTAAGCTCTCCAAGATCTTTGATTTTAAACTGGGAGTGCAAACTGTTTTTGGTATCTTGAATCATATCCAGATCATCACCAGTAATTAACAAATCATCAACATAGACAAAAATAATAACAATCTTCCCTGCAGATTGTTTGGTGAATAAAGAATAATCCAAAGGACTTTGAGTAAAACTAAAAGAGAGTAAAGCTGTGGTTAATTTCACATTCCATTGCCTCGAAGTCTGCCGCAGACCATAGAGAGATTTGACTAGTTTGCAAGCATGCGTAGATTTGTAATTGTCAAAAAATCCTGGTGGCATAGTCATATAAACTTCCTCCTCCAAATCACCTTGCAAGAAGGCATTGTATACATCCATTTGATGAATGGACCATTTTCTGGTAGCAGCCAAGGAAATCACAACCCTTACAGTAACCATTTTAACTACAGAGGAAAATGTGTCTTGATAATCAAGACCTTCAAGTTGGCTATAACCCTTAGCCACCAATCTTGCTTTGAATCTGTCAACTGTGCCATCAGCTTTATACTTTATCTTGAATACCCATTTACAACCAACTGCTCTTTTATAAGTAGGTAAAGTCACAATCTCCCATGTGTGATTATCTTCCAAAGCCTTAATTTCTAACTCCATTGCCTCAACCCATCTAGGATCCTTGGCAGCCTGAGCATAAGACTTAGGTTCTATATCAGCAGAAAATTTAGCAATAAAACTCTGATAAGTAGGAGATAATGAACCATAGTTCATAACATCACTAAGAGAATATAAACAAGTAGAATTAGGAGTTTTGTGAGGTATAATAAAATCTTTCAACCAGATTGGAGGTTTGGTGGATCTTGTAGACTTTCTAGATGTAGAAAAAGAAGGAACCTCAGAAGAAGAAAGTGTGGATGTTGGTTGAAATTCAGCAGTAGGCTGAGTATCAACACTAGTAGAAGATGGTGCAGCAGAAGAAGAACTAGAAGGATTAGGAAGTTCAGGAAGAACAGGAATTAATGGTGTAGGTGTAGGAATATGATCAGAAGAATCAGAATACAGAAAAAAATCATGATCTGATGTTATTGAATGAAGCTCTGTGGGATCTTTAGATAAGAATGGAAAACAAGATTCATGGAATACAACATCTCTGCTGATAAAGACTTGTTTCTTATCCAGATCATACACCTTGTAACCCTTTTGGTATAAACCATATCCCAACAATACACATTTAACAGCTCTTGCACTAAATTTATCCTGCTTAGGCATGACAGTTACATAACATAGACAACCAATAACCTTCAAGTGTGACAAAGAGGGTACTCGACCATAAAGCATTTCAAATGGTGATTTATCTTTCAAAACAGTAGATGGTACTCTATTAAGTATATATGCAGCTGCCTCAACACAACAACCCCAGAATTTTGATGGTAAATTTCCTTGAAATTTGATGGTTCTAGCTGTCTCTAAGAGATGTCTATGCCTCCTTTCAACCACTCCATTTTGTTGTGGAGTATATGGACATGAACTTTGGTGCAGAATGCCATGAGTTTTGAATAATTCACTACAAGTATTGTTAAAAAATTCTGAACCATTATCAGTTCTGAAAATCTTCACATGTTTCTCAAACTGATTCAAAATCATAGCAAGAAAAGTTTTGAGTGTACTAGATACATCAGACTTGACTCTGAGCAAAAAAATCCAAGTCCATCTAGAGAAATCATCCACTAGAGTAAGAAAGTAGTTCATGCCATTATAGGTAGTAATTTTGTAAGGTCCCCAAACATCCATGTGGATCAATTCAAAACAAGTAGTAGAAGTAGTAAGACTGTGTTTGAAAGGAATTCTAGTCTGCCTGGCCATAGGACATATATCACATTGTCCTAATGTACTACTACATGTATTAGAAATACTGAGAAGTTTCTTCAAGACTGGCAATGGTACATGACCCATTCTTCTATGCCAGAGATCTGAGTTTGGCAGCTTCTGTCCAACTAAAGAATGACTAGTAATTGAATTGTTACTGTCTTTATGTTCTTTCAACAAGTAAAGTCCATGTTGTTCTCTACCAATCATCTTCACCCTCCCATTGGAGAGATCCTGAAATGCACAAAAATCAGGATAGAAAGAAATGCAACAGTTCAACTGTTTAGTAGCTTTAGAAACAGACAGTAGATTGAACTTAAAAGTTGGCACATAGAGCACATCTTTAAGAACATCACCTCCTGCTAGATGACTGTTACCAACATGTGTGATATCAGTAGACTCCCCATTAGGTAATTGCACTTTTCCTGTGTTTCCTACTTCAGTTCCAGCAACTAACAAATGTGAGTTACCAACCATATGATTGGTAGCACCTGTGTCAATAATCCAATTAGGATTAACTTCAGATGTATGAGGAGATATACCTGCCATGTATGCACTAGCATTCTGTCCTCCTTCAGTGTTTAGCAATCCCAAAAGTCGTGTGTATTGCTCATGAGTGAACATAGGAGTTGTAATAGATGTAGCTGATATGGTAGTTGGTGCATTCCCTTCTGTCTGTACTAAGTTACTACCAGCATGTAGATCCTTTCTTCTTGATTTAAAATCAGGTGGATAACCAATCAGCTTATAACATTTTTCCTTCAAATGACCAGTAAGTTGACAATGGCTACACTTAATTAGTTTGAAACACTTATCCCTAGTGTGTCCTTGGACATGGCAAAAATCACATTCCATTCCATATTTCTTAGGCTTAGTACTTGAACCTCTAGCAGTGAATAAAGCAGTAGGATCCATACATCCACTACCTGCTGTAATTTTCTGATTTTCATCTTGTAAAACCATTGCATAAGCTTGGTTAACATTCGGAACATGAGATTTCATCAAGATCTGACTTCTAGCATTAGCATATCCATCATTAAGTCCCATAAGGAACTGTAGCAACCTTTGATATTGAAGATGTGTTGCATAATCTTTGGACTTAGTGCAGTCACAACAAGGTGGAGGCATCAATGAATCATACTCATCCCAAAGATCTTTCAACTTAGAGTAGTAAGTAGAAACAGATAGAGTACCCTATACTAAAGAGAAAATGGATTTGTGCAATGAAAACATTCGTGATGCAATAACTTTATCAAAACGTTCACGTAAATCCTCCCAGATCATATGAGCACTAGATCGAAATAGAACTCCATTAATTAGATCTCGACTCACATTGTGCATAATTCATGATTTTACAATGGCATTACAACGATCCAATAGCAATTCATAAGCAGGTCCATAAGTACCTCTGTTAATAGATCCATCCACAAAACCAAGCTTGTTACGAGTCAACAATGAAAGTTGCATAGCTTCACGCCAGATTGAGTAGTTTTCCATCCCAACAAGCGGCATACGAATTGACATTGAGCTGGGAGCATCAGAAGCATGGAGGAACAAAGGATGATGGTAATCAATGCCAAGCTGATCCTTAGATCGATTAGAATCAATGACAGTTGCACTGGTATGAGTATCGATGACAGCTTCATTAGTCTCCATCGAAAAAAAAACAAGAGCAAATTTGCAGAGAAAGAAAACAGTAAACAAAGGAATCTCTCGATTTCCAGTCAATCCACAAAGGAAATCCCTAGATTCACTTGATTAAAGCTCTGATACCATGTTAGAATTAAGAATTCTCCATGGAAATATGCAGGAAGCAACTGAAATTGTGTTAAGAAGAAGAAGAAGAAAAGAAGAAGAAGAATGTTCAGAAAGAAAAAACGTGATCTCTTCAATGCAATATATTCTGATAATATACAAAACATGTGAATTGACTTATTTATACTAACCACTAATTGTAATTAACCAACTTAACTAACTACTTATTGTTAAGTTTAACTAATAAAGAAACTAACAAACTAATCTGTTATGTAACTAACTAATAACTAACTGTAGTAAATTCTTCAATGTACTGCAATACAATTTGTTAATTCCTCAACAAATTTGTGGTTGTAGTTTCTTCAATTCTTGTTATTCGTCTGATTTGTAGAATTCGATTTCTAATTGTATAAATCCAAAATTATGTATATGCTTACCCTAATTATTTATATACGATTTATGAAAAAAAATCATAATAAATTATCTTATTTGTATATACTTACTCTATTGTATATTTGCTAGCAAAGTATATAAACAGACATAAATATACAAACCGCGACCTCTGTAGCAAAATGAACTATAAGTCTATAACTATGGAGCATAATTATCGAAACTATAGTTATAAAGTCTAGATTTCATTTATTTGCACTTCACGAAAGTCTTAATATTAATCATTTAGATTCAGTCGAGTCTAATATTAAGATAAATTTAAAATTAAAATTTTAAAAAAGAAAATAAATCAAAAAGTAAGAGAGAAGAAAAAAACGATAAAGAAAAAATTTAAAATGAATTTTTTTTATATTTTAAATTAAATTACACATGTGTCTTTTTAGAAATTTTGTACAACTTCAACTGCTATTTTATGTTTTTTCTCTAATACAAATAATAAAGTGAGACTCTAATCACCCATAAAGGTGTTGAGACTTCATCAGAGATTATAAAACATTAGAACCCCTCTTCTTTTTGTCTAATATAGACATGAGTATGCAGATGATATGTTTTAACTTATTTTATTTACCTGGAAATTAGTGAAGGGGGTAAATAATACTCCTTTCATTCCATTTTATATGGCAACGTTTGATTGATACGAAGTTAAAAAATAATGAAATATTTGAAATATTTATCAAATAGCTCTTCAAAAAGGTTAACTTACTTTTTTCTCTCCTCATAAATGTATTGGAATACTATACTTTAAAATTAAGTTGGACCAAAAAAGTTAAAAGAGAAATTATACTTTTAAATGCTTACCATGTAAAGAAATGTGACATTATTATGGAAATTGACCAAAAATGAAAAGTTGTCACATTAAATGTGACAGAGAAAACATGAAAAAATAAATTTAGGAGCTAATAAAACCCCTGCATTGTTTAGGTTTGTAATTGAATGAAAATATCACCATAATTTAGATGTGTTTTTGATTATGTCTTATCCCTTTCAATAACATGAAAAAAATGCATCTTTCATGCAAATCACCATCACCATCAGATACATCACTAGACTTTGATTGAATATTGACACAACTTTCAGATCCCTTAAACAAGTAATTAGTAGCTAACAAGAAAAAATGCTTAATTTATATAAGCTATAGTTGGAGTCTATAAGTAGGAATTGCCATTAGATGCTTTGCTCTACAAGTTACTACTCCAAATTGCTCACTCATGTCCAATTCACTAGGCTGCATACCATTTGGTAGTTCCCAATCAAAGCAATGTACCAACTGCGCAACCACAAGCGAACAATTATGATTCCCAATTGCATACCAGGGCAACTTCTTCTACCAGAACCAAATGGTAAAAGTTGAAAGTCGTGTCTACGAAGATCTACACTGCTCTCAACAAATCTCTCTGGCAAAAACTTGTCTGGTTCTGAAGGAATATTGATTATATTCAAGTGTTAAGGGAATACATGGGAGATATATATAGGAGATATAGGAAGGAGTACTAATCCTAATAGGACTAGAATTAAGGAGTACTAATCCTAATAGGACTAGGATTAGTACACAGTAAATACTAATATTATTTTATACTATTTATTTAATACTATCTGTTATTATCCCCCCTCAAGCTGAGCTGAGCGGAAGCGAACGGAAGCTTGGAACTGAGGTAATCGTGTTGTCGGCTCGGGAGAGGCTTGGTGAGAATATCAGCCGGTTGTTCTTCAGTGGGTACATACTGCACAGTCATGGTGCCGGCCTGAACTTCATCGCGAACAAAGAGACAATCGGTATCAACATGCTTCATTCTGGTGTGTAGGACGGAATTCTTGGCCACACAGATGGTTGATTTGTTGTCACAATAGAGAGCAGGAACAGTGTGAGTGGCGCGGAGTTCGCGAAGAATATATGTGACCCACATGGTCTCAGCAGCAAGAAGAGCAAGGGCGCGGTATTCAGCTTCAGTCGAGGACCGAGAGACCTTGGGTTGTTTTTTTGTACACCAGGAGATCAGGTTCGGCCCCAAAAAAACGAGAAACCCCGATGTAGATTTTCTGTCATTTTTATCATTCGCCCAATCTGAATCTGAGAAACCCCGAAGCTCCAAGTCCCCGGGTCGAATGAGTAAACCACGACCAAGAGTGCCAAAAATGTACCTGAGAATGCGTTTTAGACAATGGTAATCATGTTCACTTGGTTGATGCATGCGCTGAGCAACTCGGTTGACAGCAAACTGGATGTCAGGACGGGTAATGGCCAGATACTGTAGAGCCCCAATGAGGCTGCGGAAGTGGGTGATATCGGCAAAGGGGGTGTCGGCTCCATTCGTAGACGAAGAGACTGCCATCGGTGTTGGTTGACTGGTGCATTTTTCCAGTCCAGCTTTCTGCAACAGATCTCGAGCATATTTTGACTGATGAAGAAACAAGCCGCTGCCTGTCCGAGAAACCTCCATTCCCAGAAAATAATGTAACGGGCCAAGGTCCTTCATTTTGAAGGTAGTATGCATAGCTCGAGTGACATCCTGAATGAGAGCTGCAGTAGAGCCTGTAATAATGATATCATCTACATAGACAAGAAGAATGACTGTACCGTGTGCTGAATGTCGAGTAAACAGACTCGTGTCGTGTACGCAACACGTGAAGCCGAGTCCCTGGAGGAACGTTTTCAGACGTGTGTACCAAGCACGGGGGGCTTGCTTGAGCCCATACAGAGACTTCTGGAGTTTGCAAACATGTTGAGGGAAGCGGGGATCAACATAGCCCGGTGGTTGCGTCATGTAGATAGTTTCATCAAGCATGCCATGAAGAAAAGCATTGGAAACATCCAACTGATTGATGAGCCAATTGTTGCGCACGGCGAGTGACAGTACCAGGCGAATGGTTTCCTGCCGAATAACAGGACTGAATGTCTCGGAGTAATCAAGCCCATACTCCTGATTGTAGCCTTTAGCAACCAAACGAGCCTTGTACCTGGAAATACTGCCATCTGCATTGTGTTTAATTTTGTACACCCATTTACAGCCCACTGGGTGCCGCCCATGGGGCTTAGGTACAAGAACCCAAGTTTTCTGATCAGTCAAAGCCTTAAACTCGTCATCCATAGCATGACGCCAATAAGCATTTTTTGAGGCAACAGAGTAGGTTGTTGGTTCACTATCGGGAAGGGGTGTATTTGGTAGTATGGTAGCCTGAAAGGTTTTGGGTTTAAAGATACCGGCTTTGCCACGGGTTAACATGGGATGAGTATTGGGGGGTGGCACGGGCGGTGGTGATTCGGGGGTGGCCGGGAAGGACCCAAAACGGATCGGGCTGGAGATGTTGTGGGTATGGGGTGGTTCGGGTTGGTTGTGAGTGTGGGTGGTGGTTGCGGGTGTATTGTGGGTGACGGTCGAAGGGGTGATGAGGGGTGGTTGGGTAGTGGGTGGAGGTGTGGGGGAAGGTGGTGAGGGACCCTGTGAGTATGTTGGAAAAAGGGGAAGGACGCCAATGAATGATGTATTTGTGGAGGAGGAAATAGACTCGTAGGGAAACTCATTTTCGACAAATTTGACATGACGAGATATGTAGACTTTATGAGTTTGTGGGTCAAGACAGCGATAACCCTTGGAGGTAGGATGATAGCCCAAAAAAATACAAGGACGGGATCGGGGTTGTAATTTGTGAGTAATATGAGGGCGTAGCCAAGGGTAGGCAAGACACCCAAAGACGCGGAGGTTGGTATAATTGGGAAGTTCTTGGTAAAGGAGTTGATAGGGTGATTTGTTGGAGAGAGTGTGACTGGGCATTCTGTTAATGAGGTAGTTTGCGGTGGCTAGAGCTTCTACCCAAAAGGAGACAGGGAGATGAGATTGATGTAGAAGAGTAACCACCGTTTCAATGAGATGGCGATGCTTACGCTCAGCCACCCCATTCTGTTCGGGAGTGTATGGACAGGAGGTTTGATGTATAATTCCCAGGGATTGCAGAAACTGGCCAAAGATGTTATTGACATATTCCTTTCCATTGTCACTTCGAAAAAGTTTAACATGAGAATTGAATTGTGTTTTGACCATTTTTTCAAAAGTGACAAAGGTGGTGTATGCCTGTGATTTGTGTTTTAGTGGGTACAACCAAGTGTATTTTGTAAAATCATCCACAAAACAAATATAATAGCGAAAACCAGCAAATGAAGGAACAGCAGTAGGACCCCATAGGTCAGAATGAATAAGTTGAAAAGGTGCAGTTGTACGCTTCTCAGATAAAGTAAAAGGTAATTTATGAGATTTAGCAATTGAACAGGAGTCACAATTGTTTACATGAATGGAAGAAAAACCTAATTGAGACATTAAAGAATTTATTATTTGAGTAGACGGGTGACCCAGACGACTGTGCCACAACAGACTGTGGCCATCAGCCGAAAGAGCCACCGGAGCCACAGGAACGCTTTCTGAAACTGGGTGGGCAGACGAACTTGTGCCAGGAAGAACGTACAGACCATGCTCACAGGGGCCCTGAAAAATCACCCTCTTGGTAGTATTGTCTAGGATCTGAAAATCATTAGAGGTGAACAAGAGTGAGCAATTATTGTCTTTTGTGAATTGGTGAACTGAAAGGAGATTGGTTTTAATAGAAGGGACGTGGGTAAGGTTACCTAGGTGAAAGATAGCGGTGGGGGTTTTAATGGTACCCGTGCCAGTGTGAGAAATATTAAGGGACTCACCGTTGCCAACAGTAATACCATTGGAGCCATGATATGGATTTGGAGCGTTAAGCTTGGATAGATCAGAAGTAACGTGCATGTTGGCCCCAGTATCCAACAGCCATTCAGAGGAAGGGCCGGCTTGAGATGCATAATTGGCACGGTTATCACTATTTCGGCTCTCCTCATACCGAAACCAGCAACGAACAGCGGTGTGTCCTGTTTTCTGACAGATTTGACAAGTTGGACGATCCCGCTCGTAAGTGCCCTGCCCGCCGCTGGAAGATGACTGCCCGCCGCTGCCGAAGGAGTGCAGGCTGTTGTTGCTGCCGTGCTGCTGACCGTCGTACGGCGGACGACTGCCCTGCCGACCGCCGCGCCCGCGGCCTCCGCTGTTTCTGCCGTAGCCGCCGCGGCTCCCCTGCCGGCCGCCACCACGCCCCCCGCGATAGTTCTGGCTTGCGGTGAGGGCGGTGGCCGGCTCCATAACAGCGGCTTCTCGGAGAAGAAGTTTGCTCTCCAGATCCACGTTGATTTCTTCACTTTTTAGCCACGAGGAGAGAGTAGCCAGGTCAACGGGCGTTGGACTGATGCGAACCGCCTGTTTAATGGAGGAGTAAGCTGATGGGAGCCCCCGAACGACGCACATGACGAGATCTTTTTCGGGAATGATTTCTTTCACGGTGTCGAGGGCTGTGATGATGGTGGAGACCTCGTCTAAATACTCCGCCATAGTTTTCGTGCCTTTGGTAATTGTGTGGAGACGATCACGCAATTGAAAAATATGAGAGTGGGAAATTGATGCATAGCGTGTTGCGAGGGCCGTCCACAGGGCTGAAGCAGTTGTGTAGGATCGGACGTGTTTCTGAACCGTGGGAGAGATGACCGCAATCAAACATGATCGGATCTGGCCATCCACGGCTTTCCAGGCGGCATGGGCCGGATTGGTTTTTTCTGATTTGTCCGTGGCGGTGATGACTGCCGGCGGCGGCTCTGTGCTTCCATCGACGTATTTGAGAAGGTAATTGGCCTCAAGGGCTGTAAGAACGGTGATTTTCCATGTAGGGTAATTTATGTCTGATAATTTTTCGGGAATCAGGGCATGAAGATGCCTGAGAAGGAGTTTAACGCCAGAAGGAAGTGAATCGAGAGGATCCACCTCGGTTGTCATGGCTGCCGCCGCCCAAGAGAAGAGAGGGAACGATCGGTGCCCTAAAGAGAGAAAAAAAAAACCTAGAGAAAAGAAGATCTAGGTTTTCTGGCTCTTGATACCATGAAGGAATATTGATTATATTCAAGTGTTAAGGGAATACATGGGAGATATATATAGGAGATATAGGAAGAAGTACTAATCCTAATAGGACTAGAATTAAGGAGTACTAATCCTAATAGGACTAGGATTAGTACACAGTAAATACTAATATTATTTTATACTATTTATTTAATACTATCTGTTATTAGGTTCAGGCCAAGCATTAGGATCCCTTTGAGCTGCATATACATTGACAACAATCCTCGATCCCTTTTGCACGAAGAAGCCATCAACAACACAGTCTTCTATGGACTCATGAATTAGTAATAGTGCAGCAGAATGCAGCCTCAGGGCTTCCTTGATCACCATGTCTAAGTAACTCAAATTTTCTAAGTCAGATTCTTCTACCATTCTATCAAGGCCTACAACTTGTTCCAATTCTTTTTGTAGTTTCTTCATGACATGAGGATGCCTAAGTAGCTCAGTGAGTATCCATTCTACTGATGTTGCTGAAGTGTCCATTGAAGCCATAAGCATGTCCTGCAACACAAAAGTGAAATGTCTCAATTCAAAACAAGTTAGGGCTGGTCTCTGGTTTTATGCTTGCTCTCACTGGTATAATACACCTAGGACGTCACATAGGACACATGTCACTACTTGTTCAACTTTATTCAAGTTTAAGTATTTGCCTATACATATCCAAAGTTGGAGGACATAGATGTCAACTGCAGTCAAGTTTATATATTATGCCTATATAAGACTGGTTATATAACAATTACATTTCAATTACAAACAAATCGGACTAGTTATACGAATACTCTAGTTGGGAGAAGTAGGTTGACAACCAGCGTAAAACTAGTGAGTTCGTGATGAATCCATTTGTATTTTCAAATGCTAAATCAATTACCAATGTCAATAAAACTACATACCAATAGGACAGCTTTAACATGGCGTCAATCAAACTCGAATCCAGCCTCACCAGATTGCATAATATCCATCATGGTATCAACAAAATCCTTAGTTTCCCTCTGTTCCTTAGACTCAACATGTTCATCAATAATCTTCTCAAGGAACTCATCAAAAACCTTGGAAAGTGTCTTTAGCCTACTAGTAATCCCCTGAAGATCCAAAACACCAAGATAAGGAAAAAAATCACCAAGATTCGGTGTTGCAGCTAAATGTACAACTTCTTGAACTAATGATTTAAAACCCCTTTTATCCAAATCGTCATCCATAAACTTTTTCCCAAAAACCATTAAACAACTCAAATTCGCATTCAATGACGAAACATTAGCACTAAGATCAACAGCAACAACATGTTGTTGATCATTATGATCAGCAACATGTTTAATTGATTTAACCATAAGTGAAACTTCTTCCTTTCTTGAAGGTTGATATGAGTTAATCTTTTGACTAGTCACAAGGTTCATAGTAGTCAATTTTCTCATGTTCCTCCAATAAGGACCATATTTAGAGAAAATCAAGTTCCTTTGACCATAACAAACATGTTGTGAGGCTTCATGATGAGGCCTACTAGCAAATACATGATCATAAGTTTTCAAAACTTTTTCAATTGTATTAGGGGATGAGACAACAATTGTTGGTACTAATCCAAGTTGTATGTGCATGAAAGGGCCATACTTTTTGGCTAATTTGTAAAAATCTTGGTGGGGATTTTTGCCTATTAAGTGAAGATGTCCTAAAATAGGAAGTCCCCATGGACCTGGTGGAAGTTTTTTTTTGTTGTTGATGTTTAGTAATTTATGGAATATGTATATGGCTATAGCTACTATAATTGTAGTCCATATGATCAAACCCATAGTAGAAATATTCAATGTATGTGACTAAAAGTTCAACGTGGAGAATCCTACTTATAAATGAGAAAATGACAAAAATTGTCCCTCTTGTTTGGGTGAAGGTTTAAATTAGTCCCTAAAGTATGCTTTAGGGAAAAAAAATAGGTCCTTCAAGTTTGCTAAAAGTGAGAACTTCTGGTACAAGAATAATTACCCCATGTAATTCTCTGCGTGGGGTTTGAGAAGGATAATATGTATGCAGTCTTATCTCTATGATTATTTCAGAGGTTTTAACCAAATTAAGTCATTATATAAAGCCATTCACCAAAATAATATGTTTTTCTAAAATTTTACAAAACTAGTATAAACGTATTCCACAGTAACGTTTTAGGATATATTTTATTTTTTAAAAGTTGATGGCCTCAGATTGATATACGTTACT
Source organism: Solanum pennellii (assembly GCF_001406875.1). Classification (NCBI taxonomy): domain Eukaryota; kingdom Viridiplantae; phylum Streptophyta; class Magnoliopsida; order Solanales; family Solanaceae; genus Solanum; species Solanum pennellii. Next base: position 63,206,489 of record NC_028640.1, read on the forward strand.
CACAAAAACGTTTTACTCCTAAAACGTTTCTATGAGTAACGTTTTAGGAGTAAAACGTTACTGAAAATAAAGTTTTAGGAGTAAAACGATACTTACATTAACGTATATCAACCTAATGTTGTTAGTTATTTTAAAAAAAAATATGCCCTACAACGTTACCGTGAAATACGTTTATTCTAGTTTTGTAAAATTTTAGAAAAATGTATTACTTTAGTAAATTGTTTTATATAATGGCTTAGTTTGATTAAAAATTCATTATTTCACAATAAACTGAACACTTAAAATCTCCAAATATTTAATAAACTCTATCATTTAGATTTGACGAAAGGGTTGATTTTCTTTAATTAAAAACTAATAGAAAAATCTCATCAAATTATAAAAACTACAAATCAAAAAATTACACAAGAGACCTAAAAAGAAATAGACCAAAGATAGTAGAAATTGCACTAAAGTAGAAAAATATCAACAGTAGTACTTTCACCTTTTTAAAAAGAGTGGTTTTATTTGACTTGATACAAAGTTTTAAAAAATAAAGGAGATTTTAAATTTTGTGATCCTAAATTAAAGTTATATCAAATTTATTAAATTGCTCTTTAATTTTGTGGTTTTAAATATACCATGTGGCAAGCTGAAAGTAAAATATTACCAAAAAATAAAGAGATCATTCTTTTTTAAACAAACTAAAAAAAAGAGAACATTTTTTTTTTAAATGAAGGAAATATATAATTGCAAAAATTGTACTTCCATATGATTTCCCGATATTTTTTACATAGCTCCTCCCGCAACCAAACCCCATTTAATTAATCCTCTAGTACAGAGCAAATATGAAACAGAAAGGAATTTAAAATATCTTTAAATGATGTAAATTTGAATAAAAATACTTTCGGTTAATCGTTTAATTTGAAAATATTTTTATCGTCAATAATTTAAATTAAATTAATAATGATAGAGATATTTTTTTATTAAATTATTAATAAATAACATTTTTATTCGATTTCACACCATTTAAAACCATTTGTTTTAACTATTTTCCAAATACGAAAGAGGAGTGAGTGACTGGTGTCTTGATTTTCTTAAATGTCAATTATTTTCAAATAAATTAAATATATTGAAACAATTAATATTTGTAATCGGATAAAGATAAATATTTTAAACTTATCCTAAATCATTTTTGTCATTTTCTTCCTCAACTTGGATCATTAATTGAATTCCTTCCATGTTCCATGCATCTCTACAAAAAAAAAAAAAAAAAGGATTCAATTTCTACTTTCACAAAGCAACTTTAATTAGGTGGCTCTCGATTTGTCCACTTAACTTTGATGATGAATTAAAAAGGAGAAAAAGATGGATTTTTCTTCTATCAACCCATTTTGCACGTGGATTGCCGAAGTAATTTTTAATAGTAATAAATTATAGATTAATTTAGAAAAGAATTTATTCGTATTTGAATTTATATCAAGTCAATATAATGAAGTAAAAGATATGTTGACTAATAATGTTTAAGTAAAATAAGCTATAAATTAAAATGCATTGCATGCATATATTGATTTGATATAAATATTCGGAGCCGATAAATTTTATTCATTTATTTATAGTGTTTAGTTCTTTATTGATATTTCCTCTATTCCATATTAGTTCACCACTTTTTCTTTTACATAAAAAATTATAAATAAGAAGATAATTTTATTTATTCCTTCAATTTATTTTTAAAATTTTATAAAAAAATGTGAACCCTTTTAGAAAGAACTACTTACAAGAATGGGTAATATAAGAAAAATTTAATTAATACTTTCTTAATTAAGTGAGGTGATTAATTAATATGAGATAACTAATTTTAGTATAATGATAAACTAATATGGAACGCAAAGAGTATTAGTTACTCCCTTCGTTCCTTTTTTTATGTCATTCCTTTCTATAAATAGTTGATACATAATACTTACCATTTCATAAAATCAATGCATATATTAGCTTAATGTGTCTTTTTTACCATTGTTAGTTATTAGCATTGAAAACATACATTTGACCAACTTAGAAAAGTTAAGTAAATAATTCATGTTCATTGATTAAATTAATTAATCAGAATAAATAAATTCATATTCATTGATTTTGAGTTCCAAAAACATTAAATAAGATAAAGTTATATCATTTCTTAATGCAAGTGCAAAGTAAAAAGGTGAGATATAAATGGAACGAAGAGAATAATTGTTATTAGATTGAATATCGTTATAGATTTTAGGGACATTTACAATAAGCACTAATTATCGCTCAAAGTACATAAGCGATAGTTATGCTATTATCATTAATTAATTATCTCTAAGTATCATTTTCTGTGTAATATGCATCTTTAAATATCTCAAAAATCTAAAATTTCCTAAATTATTAAATAAATATCTAATTTTATGTTCAACACAGTCAATATATATATATATATATATATATATAAAATATTTTTTTGATTTGTCTTTATTTATCATTGCTTCTAGTGAATTCCGTGTTCTATAACGATAAAATCTCTTATTTTATTGATTTTTGAAATATTTATTTCAACATTTCGAAATAAAATGAAGTTAATATATATATATATATATATATATCTTATAATATAGTGTAAATTGGTTTACTAAAAGAGGTTCAAATGAATATCCAAACAAGATCCTACCTAGATAAATATCTTCTGCCTTATCTGTACACTTTTTCACATGTGCAAAACTTTTTTTTTTCAATTAAAAGGACATAACATCACTTGTCGAGGAGGTGAAGTCGACCTTTAGCCCAGTGCAGACCAACAAACTATGGGTTGTTTAGATAGATTTTTTTTAAAAAATAGCTTTTTATGTTAAAAATAAAAAGTTAAATAAAAAAATAGTTAAAAAATAAAAAATAGAGGAGATCTATTTTTAGATTTTAATTTATTTTAAATTATTTTAACTTTATTTCAATCTTGTGGGAAAATATACAAGTATTTTTAAACTGTGATTGAAATTTTAAAGACACACTTTAAGTAATTAAGGTCCTATTACTCCATGAATCTATTTTTTTGTAACTTTGTACCCTTTTTTCTTTCGTGGCACACTCCATGACTCCATGCAATTGAGGCACGTGGAAGATATTTGAATGCCACGTAAGCCAAGAAGATGCACAATATTACAAAAAAAAAACGTTAGGGGGTGATACGATCTTAATTTAGTTAAAGCGTGTCTTTGAAATTTTGGTCATAGTTTAGGAGGTACTTGTACATTTTCTCTTGATTTTACCAAACATTTTCTACCTTATTTTGAATCATTTTTAAGTTACTGTAATGACCGGGTAGGTTATATTTGGAAATTTTAAATATTCCTGGAACTAGAGTAAATTAAATGACGATTAATTATTAAATAACTAATTTTAGTTAATAATTATGCATTAAATTTATAAAAAAAAATTAATATCATATACTACTTAACACTTACAGGAAATTATTATTAGGGTTGAGAGTATATTGTTCATAACATATGGAAAAAAAGGAGACTTACCTGCGTATAGCGGCAACCGGCGTGGAAACCATCCTGTGCACTTCACGATCAGGTAACTTTCATAAATTTATTAATTATGCAATTGAAAATGTGTATTGAGGTCAAATGTAGTTTTAATTTATTTTATTATCATTATAATAATGAGTTAAAAAAGAGTAAGAAGGGAATAAATTGCAAACTTGATTAATCCTTTGTATACTTATAAGTTATAGTGGATTAAAATTGGATTTCGTGTAATCCAGTGATCATCACGGCCAAATGCATTTATGCAATTATAATAATTGTTAGTAGTACTTTAATGTGGGTTTTGAAGAGGAAAAAGAGAATTTGTAATAAGAAAAATTGAAAAATTGATATATATGTATAAAGAAATTTTGGAATTGAGGAACGATGATGATTGGCTAATGATAGGCAAATGGTGACTACTAGGAATAATGATTTAATGGTTATAGTTGATTCAGAATTTAGCGAACCAGTTTTGACAATTTTCAGATTTTTGTTCTTCCATAATTATCACATTATAAATTATATTTTTGACATATGAGATAGACATTTAAATATTGGGGGTATTGTATTTTATGAGTATCCTTAGATTTATAATACTGGAGAAATTGGGACTTAACCCTAGGCTTAAAATTTGGAGAAAATTGAAAGAGTTTGACATGCTAATTGACATCTAGATTTAAGAACTTAATTATAGATTTGGGATGAGTTTTGGGTCTAGGTTATACCTATAGTAACATGGGTGTTGTTAGTTTTGAAAACTTATTGTGGTAATTTGTTTGGATAGATTGTATTAATTTGTAGCCCAACGAAAGGGGAAGACTCGAGTCCCAAAGTGAATGTTCGACTATTTAAGGCAAGTGGATTTCTAAACCCTTGTTAAGTGTATGAAATTCGTGTATTTCCTTTTGGTATATGTTTGGGAGTAATGGGACTTGGTGATGGGTTGACTTGTCCACATTGATTAATTTTAATGATGAAAACAAAGGGTAATAAAAGTCAATGTGAATAATTGGTTGTGTGTGATGTGTTGATAATGGAGAATGATTTGAAAGACTTGTTAAATCATTGTTGATGTTGTCGTGAATTGTGCAATGTTATGAAAATTGTGATATCCTCTTTATTTGCTTGAACATGTCATTTGCATTATTTTGAGACATGGTGGTGAAAAGTGTTATGTCCATTGAGAAAGAATGAGAACTTAAAGAAGATATACCATTTCGAGGGACGTATCATGCACCATGAAGGATACTATATTTCGAGAGACGTATCGCGCGCCGCGATGGTTACTATTATCGAGGGTCGTGTTGTGCGCCGCGACAGATGCATGGACAGATATGTCCCCCATGGGTCCCGGATTGAGAGACAGCGGGTGTGTATCACTAGGTCAGACATGCATCATTATACTTGACATTGCATTCCATTACATTGCACATACTTATCATTAGTGAACTTGATATTGTGTTTTGCTGATCTTGTGATTGCTTTTTTGCGGAACTTGTGATTGTTGAATACTGAACTTGTTATTGAGGATATATAATTTGTTGAAGTGTTGCTGTTGAGGATATGTAATTTGTTGAAGTGTTGTTATTGAGGATATATAAATTGTTGAAATGTTGCTATTGAGGATATCTAATTCATTTAAGTGTTGTTGTTGAGGATATGTAATCTGTGGAGGATATGTAATTTGTCTAAGTGTTGTTTTTTTAGTTACGTGCTATGTAAACTGTGAGCTGTTAGGTTGGTCTGACGTTTATGCAGGTTGTAGTTGTGGAGGTTCGGTTGGGGGTGGTAGGAGTATCCGTATTTCATCCCCTTAGCTTGTGTTTAGGGATTTACTTGCTGAGTACCGTGTGGTTTTGGTACTCACCCCTTGCTTCTACAATTTTTTGTAGGTTACTAGCCCGGAATTTATGATATATTCTCTTCTTTTTCGAGGCTTCCTGGAGATTTGTGAGGTAGTTGTTGGTCATCTCAGCATCCCTCATTACTCCTGTTTATGATTTTGTTCTACTCTAGAAACAATATCATATGAGACTTATATTTTCTTTTGATTCAATTATAATACTTTAAAGGCTTGTACACTGACAACCAGGTTTTGGGGTATAATGTAAGTTGATAGTAAATTTTTCGAATTTTATTGTAATAGTTGAGTTTTAGGCTGACTTGTCTTGGTGGGATAAGACGAGTGCCATCACGCCCATTTTTGGGTCGTGACAAAATGATATCAGAGCCCTAGGTTCATAAGTCTCACGTGTGTACAAGCCGAGTCTAAGTAGAGTCTTAAAGATCGATACGGAGACGTCTATACTTATCTTCGAGAGGCTATATTGACTTTTAGGAAAAATCTTCACTTCTTGAATCTTTATCGTGCGTACTTGGTTCGATTTTGATTTTTATCGCTTCATTACTCTCTCTCGGTATTATTTGATGACTCATGCGTGATTCCTCGTGTGAGTAGTTGATGTCGTGTATGATTTAAATGTTGAATCTGATATTAAGATGGAAGTAATATAATAATGAAAAAAAATGTGTGGTTAGATTTAGAATGTTCAACAGTTTGAAATGGTCGTGTATGTTTAGTTATCCTAGTATAATGAATAGTACTTGTGTGGTATATACGATAATTAGAGTGGTTAACAGTTGAAAGTGAAATGATTAAAGAGATGGTTGGATAGTGTACATGTAACTTTTGAAATTACAAATAGTAAAGTTACCATAACATGAATGGGTTGCTTAGAAAATGATGAGAATAATGATGTATCAATTAAGGTTAGAATTTCTTCTATAATAGTATCAAAGCTTACATGGTTAGAGTTATGCAGTGGAATACTTTTGATATTGACCTGCCCTATGAAAGAATGCATATAGCTTGGGCTAGATACGAAACTAATTTCGTAGTATTTTACCGCTATTTGATGGGTAGAAATGTGTGACCTGTTTGGATATGATCTTCTCGGTAGGTATAATATGTTCTAGTGGTGGATCTTATATTTTTCTTACAGTGTGATCTTAGTGGTATATTGAAACAGATATGTTGATTGTAAAGTGTGAATACTAACTAGTTAAAGAGTTACTAATTGTATCACATGCTCGTATAATGAGATTCGATGTTGCATTCACATTTGAGAAATCAACTCGGTTGTTATTGCAAATATTTGAGATTAAGCAGCGTGTATAAGAGAGATTTTAGTGGTGGATTGTGAATATGATATTAATGTGTTACGTTAAGAAGTGTATCCCGAGGGTTCTAAATGAGGACCAGTGATTTCATCTTAAGATCCGAGGGAATGGATAGATACCCCAAATGAAGAGTTAAGGGTAAAGAAAGTCCCAAAGAGTATATTTGTGTGAAGGTAATTGAAGATTTTAGGGGGGAAAATGCATATAAGATTGGGTTAGACCTTTTATTTTGGTTGATATAATGGGGTTCGAGGTGTCACGTCGATAATAAGGTCAACTTCGTGTAATGACAAGAGGTAACTGAGCATGATGGTAATAAGAGTTCGTGATGGATTGTGATTGAGAGTGAACTATATAGTAAGAATTGATGGTTAAACGATTTTTTGTATTGCAAGGAAGACTTGTGAATACCTAAGGTTGTGATTTGCTACTATTTGATGATTAACTTTGCGGCACAGAAAGTTATAGGAGGTGTTGAAACACTCCTTGAATAGAATTGAAGTAGTTGGAGTCATATATGGAAATAATTAGTAGGATATAGTTTAGCCTTCGAAAGGAAGCGAGAACATGAATATTTACTCTAATTGTAAGGGCCAAATTGGATGTATCTTCAGAAAAACTGTATAATTGGATTCAGAGACATGTGATTTCATCTATCTTGTCTAAATTATTGTGATAGTTTTACGGATTCATTATATTGGTTAAAAATTAATGGATAAAACTTGAGAAATGAGTATTTAGATGTTCAACTCGAGTGTGATTAAATTTTTTTTGGCTTAAGTCATCTGCGGCCTCTTAAAGTTGTCCGTATAATTCATTTAGACACCTCAACTAGAGCTAGTATCTATTGAACACTTAAATATGCAAAATGTGTATCTATTAAGCACAAAATAGTGATGTAGCAAACAATGTGTGCTTCACTTTCCATGGGCGCGTGAAAACGCTCAAATAACATTTTCCATTTTATTTTTTCTGGAAAAGTACTTTTTTTCGCATCATTGACTTGACATTTTAATTAATAAAGAAACCAAAAACAATCACCTAACAATAAAATAAAATAAAAAAATGTCTTCTTCCTAGGAACAACCCCAACGATTTCCATTCACCATGGTTATCTCCCATGCCACCAACTTTCTCTCACCCTCTCCAACTTTTCTTTTATTTTTTCCTCTTTTTTACAAGTTTTAAATATTTTGGCTTGAACTCCATTTATTTCGATCAAAGAAAACTGAATCAATTTTTTTGACAAAAGTTTGTTATTATCTCTTGTAACTGTGATAAATATTTGTCAATAGAAAGAAGATGAAGGCATTGCATAGGAGGCGTTGTAGATGTTGATAAAACGGAATGAAAAAATGAGGTGATGTTCTATTAGCGTGTTAGCGCCGGCAGAATGGGGTAAAGAAGAAGACGAGAGGGTGGGGGTGGGTGAGTTAATTAGAAGAGTTAATTTTATATTCTTAAAATTATTTTTGGATTTTTAAAAAGAACTTTTAAAAAAATAGAATTTGACCGCCACGTGTTGTTGTTTCATTGGTACATTTGTTATATATTTATGTTTGTACTTCACGCATTTTTGTTTTTCTGGTCATAGACATTTTGTGTCTAATTGATATAAATTTTTTAAGGTTAAAGTGTTCAATGGGTACTAACCCCAATTGAGGTGTCTAAATGAATTATGCGGACAACTTTAAGGGGCTACAGATGACTTAATTCTTTTTTTTTGTGATTTTCAGTTTGGTAATTAGTACGGATTGAATGTTTAGCAAAATATAGGATAAGGCCGATGGAGAGGCGATCAATGATAAGCTAAGATATGTGAATTTATAAAAAATTTCAAGTTATAAGCTAATGTTGATAGATAAAGGAATTGTGTTACATAGTTAGTTTCAAAATTCAAGTTTTTCATTGTGACTTTGGGTTTGTAGTAATGTGTTTTATCAAGGTATGAATCGGTAAGCTAAGAAATGATTTGTATCGGGTATTATGAATTTGGAAGGACTTGTGCATGATTTAAGTCATAAAGTTGATTCCTTTTGATTGTAAAGAATCTAAGGAAGGGTTTCACATAAGGTTTTGATTTAGAGTATAAGGTTAAATTTTATGGATTATTGGTCAATTATTAAGTGAGTCAGCGAAAGAAATAAATTTTGGTGTATCAAAGAGTTTAAGATATTTAAAAATTTTCATTATGGAAAGAATTTAAGAGATGTAAAGGAATAAGACCTCTTCTACAGATTTTTGGTTTGAAATGAAGATTGGATGAATTTTCATATATAAGTACTATGACTATGAATGTGAATTGGTCTAATATAGACTTATTAAGGTTCTGTCAACGATTTTAATAAAGACGGAGTTTTAATTTGGGTGAAAAGTAATGATGTGTCAAAAATTTTATGTGAATATATCGAGCTAGATTATTCAAAATATGATAGGTAACTTATGAATGTTCAATGGTGTGGACCTACCGTTCTACATGGTTAATGAGAAACTTAAGGGAATTGAAACTACTTTGTTGATGGGACTATACAGAGTGTTATGAGTTGTGACATAGATATTTAATGGTAAATAGAAGTTATGTGCTCATAGTATATAAAATTAATGAGGTGACCAAGAATTTCTCTAAATTATTACATAAGGTACATGATGGTTCTAACGGTAGTTGAAACTTGATTGGTAAAAGATTTTGTACAATTGATATTTGACGTAATTCAATAGTTTGATCTCAATGGATAGTACACTCAGATTTGCGTGAGACCTGCATCTGTCATGAAATGACTACATAAAAGAGAAGGAGTCATATTTTGAAATTTTTAGAGACGACAATATGCTTTGTAAGAAGACTTTGATATTAATAGCGAGTTGAGAGTGAAGAAATGATCAGTATGGTTAGATTGTTTTGTTAGTATTAAGAATTATCTCTTTTTGTTACCGTACTATGATAGTATGTAGAGTTTGATAAATTGAATATGTATAAAAATTGTAATGGAGATCAGACTGGTTGATTTGGGTGGCTAAAAAAAATTATTGAAAAGAATCAGATGAATGGAATTTTATTTATATAGAACCAATGGAAAGAGAATCTAGTGTTATTCGACTTTGGTTCTGTATATTCTTATGTGACCAGCTACTTCATGTTGGATATGATTTAGAGTGTGATTAGTTGTCTATGCCTATACATATTTTCACTTCTATGGGTGCATCCCTAGTGGTGGATCGGGTATACCGATCATGTGACGTCCTTTTGGTAGGAAAAGATACTTGGACAGATTTAACTACTTTAGGTATAATATATGTGGAGTTTTCTTGGGATTATTGAAGTATACAAGTAGTTCTACACGCACAACCTTGCATATGAGAACTTATACAAGAGCTGTGAAGAGTTACAATTGTCTGAAATGATTGTTAGAGGTTCTACATTTTGAAGTGCATCGCTTGTTGGGTGTTTACATGATCATTTTCTTCTTTGGGTTAGATAAGTTTGAATTCTCCCTTGATAAGTACTTAATGTCTAATGATCAAATTTTTATAACTTAAGTTTGTGGAAATATAATGTTGTGAAAAGAAAATCTTGATAAGATCTGTGATGGTTTGTGCATTATGAGTGTGTGGTGGTTCGTTAAAGTTAACTTTTGATTGAAGTCGATATCAATTCAAAATGTTATCTTGGTTATGCGAGAAAAGAGTCATCTTGATGGTTGTATCATGGTCTAATGGATATCACTTTAGGTTGAGTTCATGAGTTAATCTTTAGATTGATAATCACTCTTGATTTATAAATCTTTAAAAAGTTGATTCGAAAGTTAAACCCTTGGTAGTTGATCTTGATGGAATGGTCTTAATGAGGAACTTACTTGGAGAGATGAACAACTTATTGGTAGGTCATAACTTAAGTTTTTGGTCACGTCGATTGTTCCTTCTTCTCCAATTTATGTTCAAGGACGAACATAAATTTTTAGTGGTGGATATTGTAATGACCCGAAAGGTAATTTTTGGAAATTTTAAATGACGGTTAATTATTAAATAACTAATTTTAGTTAATAATGATGGGTTGAATTTATAAAAATAAATTTAGTATCATATACTACTTAACCCTTATAGAAATATAAATTATTAGGGTTGAGAGTATTTTTGTTCATAACTTACGGAAAAAAAAGAGACTTACCTGCGTATAGCGGCAACCGGCGTGGAAACCTATGTGCACTTCACGATCAGGTAACTTTCATAAATTTATTAATTATGCAATTGAAAATGTATATTGAGGTCAAATGTAGTTTTAATTTATTTTATTATTATAATAATGAGTGTAAAAAGAGTAAGAAGGGAATAAATTGCAAACTTGATTAATCCTTTGTATATTTATAAGTTATAGTGGATCAAAATTGGATTTCGTGTAATCCAGTGATCATCACGGTCAAATACATTTATGCAATTATAATAATTGTTAGTATTACTTTAATGTGGATTTTGAAGAGGAAAAAGAGAACTTGTAATAAGAAAAATTGAAAAATTGATATATATGTGTAAAGAAATTTTGGATTGAGGAACAATGATGATTGGCTAATGATAGGCAAATGGTGACTACTAGGAATAATGATTTAATGGTTATAGTTGATTCAGAATTTAGCGAACCAGTTTTGACAATTTTCAGATTTTTGTTTTTTCATAATTATAACATTATAAATTATATATTTGACATTTAAGATAGACAATTAAATATTAGGGGTTGTGAGTATCCTTAGATTTATAATACTGGAGAAATTGGGACTTAACCCTAGGCTTAAAATTTGGAGAAAATTGAAAGAGTTTGACATGCTAATTGACATCTAGATTTAAGAACTTAATTATAGATTTGGGATGAAATTTAGGTCTAGGTTATACCTATAGTAACATGGGTGTTGTTAGTTTTGAAAACTTATTGTGTTAATTTGTTTGGATAGATTGTATTAATTTGGAGCCCGACGAAAGGGGAAGACTCGAGTCCCAAAGTGATTGTTCGACTATTTAAAGCAAGTGGATTTCTAAACCCTTGTTAAATGTATGAAATGCGTGTATTTCCTTTTGGTATATGTTTGGAGTAATGGGACTTGGTGATGGGTTGACTTGTCCACATTGATTAATTTTAATGATAAAAACAAAGGATAATAAAAGGCAATGTGAATAATTGGTTGTGTGTGATGTGTTGATAATGGAGAATGATTTGAAAGACTTGTTAAATCATTGTTGATGTTGTCGTGAATTGTGCAATGTTATGAAAATTGTGATATCCTTTGTATTTGTTTGAACATGTCATTTGCATTATTTTGAGACATGGTGGTGAAAAGTGTTATGTGCATTGAGAAAGAATGAGAACTTAAAGAAGATGTACCATTTCGAGGGACGTATCGTGCACCACGATGAATACTATATTTCGAGAGATGTATCACGCGCCGCGATGGTTACTATTATAGAGGGTCGTGTTGTGTGCCGCGACAGATGCATGGACAGATATGTCCCCCATGGGTCCCGGACTGAGAGACAGCGGGTGTGTATCACTAGGTCAGACATGCATCATTATACTTGACATTGCATTGCATTGCATTACATTGCACATACTTATCATTAGTGAACTTGATATTGTGTTTTGCTGATCTTGTGATTGCCTTTTCGCGAAACTTGTGATTGTTGAATACTGAGCTTGTTATTGAGGATATATAATTTGTTGAAGTGTTGTTGTTGAGGATATGTAATTTGTTGAAGAGTTGTTATTGAGGATATGTAAATTGTTGAAATGTTGCTATTGAGGATATCTAATTCATTTAAGTGTTGTTGTTGAGGATATGTAATTTGTTAAAGTGTTGTTGTGGAGTATATGTAATTTGTCTAAGTGTTGTTTTTTGAGTTACGTGCTATGTAAACTGTGAGCTGTTAGGTTGGCTGATGTTTATGCAGGTTGTAGTTGTGGAGGTTCGGTTGGGGGTGGTAGGAGTATCCGTATTTCATCCCGTTAGCTTATGTTTAGGGATTTACTTGCTGAGTACCGTGTGGTTTTGGTACTCACCCCTTGCTTCTACAAGTTTTGTAGGTTACTATGCCGGACATTTATGATATATTCTCTTCTTTTCCGAGGCTTCCTGGAGATTTGTGAGGTAGTTGTTGGTCATCTCAGCATCCCTCCTTACTCCTGTTTATGATTTTGTTCTACTCTAGAAACAATATTATGAGACTTATATTTCTTTTGATTCAATTATAATACTTTAGAGGCTTATACACTGACAATCAGGTTTTGGGGAATAATGTAAGTTGATAGTAAATTTTTTGCCTTTTATTGTAATAGTTGAGTTTTAGGCTGACTTGTCTTGGTGGGATAAAACGAGTGCCATCACGTCCATTTTTGGGTCGTGACACTTACTTTTGTTTTTGCCACACACTTTCAGAAGTAAAAAATGGACTCAAAAATAGATTTGACCAACTTTTAAGTTTTAAGCCAATCCAAACACCCTATAATGTACTTTGAACTTATTTCGTGATAATATAATTTTTTTTATACTTTAATATTCAAAATTTTGTAACTCGACTAATCTAGATTCACATTGATAAATTTCAGAATAGAATTAATTGTTTAGTAGAATATGGTCTACATTCCCCCTGACTTGTATATGAGACTTCAATTATGAGCTAAGGAGTTTCGTTTATCACAACAAATTTCGTGGTAGTATAATATGATGTCGTTATAATTTGAGAAAAGGATCGAAATTGTCCCTTGTCTTTGCCTTAAAACTCAAAATGATTCTTATTATTTCATATAATAGGGTGGGGTTTAATTAGTAATGGGTGGGTAGTGGATTAGTTTATAAATTATATTAAAAAGATATTATAACAAATATTCGAGCTCCGCACATTTAAAATATATTTAAATAGTCTAAATTTAAAACCGTTAAATAAGTTGTCAACTTTGAACTCAAAGGTGGATGACAATGGTATTTTGAAGCTAATAAGTGGATGTAGGGTAATTTTGTACTATTTCTAATGCTTTAATGATATTTTTAGCCATTTTTCGATTAATTTAATGCATGACATGCATATAAGCCGCTTTCATTAGTGATAGACGGAAAATATCTGAGAGAGATTAAAACTGTATTATTTTTACAAAGGAGAACTATTAGTGCTCCATACAAAATGAAAAGGATTATTTTAAATCTAAAGGCAAAGATACGGGACAATTTTGGTCCTTTTCTCTTATAACTAGATTCGTCATGCCCGTGCTAGCACGGGCCCAACATTCATGTACATGTGACAAAAACATAACCTCATAACGTATGCCTTGAAACAATATTAATCATGTTTCAATCTTGCATCAAGATAGTGATTCATAGTGACATAATAACAACCGATAGTTATGTACAATATGTGCCTGATCTGAGACTTTTATATATTACAACAAAGTACATAAAGATAATCCATAAATCAAACATTTATACTACGTATCATCAAATATATTGTTACATTTTCTCTCTACTCTTACATAGATCACCAGCAGTCAACACTATTCTTCAACCAAAATATCTAGTACTGCATAGTTCTTACTGAAATATTAGAAAAGATGTTCAAGAATAAAATGTACAAGTACTTGGCTTATATGATGAAATATAAACTATAGAGCAAAAAATTGGGGCCATTAGGATCCATCACCTTCATAGACATTATTATCATTAAAACCTATAAACTGCATGAACAATTAGATTTTTTTAAAAAAAACAATCAGAGAAGCGTTTCAAAAGAAATCTATGATCAATAATTCTGAACCCCCCAATTTTCTAGGAACTAAATGGTAGGGAAAACATTATAATGCTACATCATCTTAAAGGAAACCATAAACGGTTATTCCATATACATTGCTCTACTTGCTTGCTTGCGATAAAATTGTTATTGAAACAAAGATGGAAAAACATTATAATGCTACATCGTCTTAAAAGAATTTGAACTTTTGTTTGACTCAATTACTGAGAGCTTCAGTTTATATAGTATATTATTATCAAATAAAAGAGATAAACATGAGTAGATACGATCAATGAGTATTAACATAAATCAAGAAGACCGCATCAATTTGCCCAAATTAGTAATCATATGCTAATCATTCCCTTCGAAAAACATTCGTTTTCCTCCTCCTTTTAGCTTGTCCAGATGTTGCACTCAATATCATGTATATATTTTATTTATCTTAAGAAAAAGAGAGAAAATTTGTCTTTTTTATATTTTACTCTTATGTTATCTGTGTTAATTACATACCTGAGAAATTATAGATAAAATGCATGTGCTATTAAAGTGTACACAAATAGTTGTGTGAAACAAATAACACATTTAAGTTGAAGTATGTGCCACTTTTAAACATTTGAACAGATGCTATCATGTACCAGAACCTTTGAAATTTAAAATGAATTAGGAACAACATATTGTTGTCTTGCACAAAAACTAATCAGTCCAATCTTATGCCTCAAACATTATCATCTTCTTTTTTATTATCTTCCTTTTGATTCAACATATCTTTTAGCTAAGGGAAAAGACAGATGCTTGTTACTGTAGACCACCATTTGATTAACAATAACAAAAACAAACTCAATCACGAGTATCAGTTTGTATTGTGGACTCTTTAATCCAAACATTATTGTTTTCATACTGGCAGATGTTACAACGTAAGACAACATCCTAAGAACCTCCAATTTTCTAAACAATTATTTGATTTAGAGAATGTAATATCAGAAGAACTACAACATGTAAGGTTGTAAACAATATATTCACAAGGTTTGACATTCTTAGTGCCCGTTTGGACATGGTTATTTTAGGTGCTTTAAGTCAAAATAACTTTTAGATAGTTTTAAAGTGTTTGGATAAAGTTAAAAAATGTCTATTCAACGAGAGAATATCGAAGAAATGATGCGCAGAACTGTCAATCTAATTCAAACAAAGTACTAGCTCATCAGAAAAGAATTCAAAATAAACTAAATTAGTACCATCATTTGTTACTTTGCCGCTTTCGTCTTCCAATGATACCCGCAGATTTAAACCCACATATCCTATTAAAATTTTAAAATTAAGAAATTTGGAAAGAATTGAGAAGAAGTCCAAAAGGGGGGAACACAATGAAGAAAAAAGAAGAAGTTAAGAACAAAATTAATTCAAAAAATATATATACCTATAATTACTTGAAAACATCGACAACAAGAACACAAATAGTCAAACACCCTTGAAATTTGAGAGCAAGAAGAGCAGCTTGTTAATAATACTCGAAAGCATATTTAGCGTTCTAAAGACTTAACATTCAACCAGATGAACCAAGTTGGTCTCTAAGAACCTTCAACAAGAAAAAAAAATCAAATATTCCATATAAAATGACTCAGACATAACATTAAACATTCATAATGCACAATTCATTTTTAAATTTCTATGCATGTGTAGACCAAGTAAAACTATTAAATTCTAGCAAATAGTTATATTCAAAACATTAGAAAGTAACAAATATAAAATCTATCAAATTAGTACCAATTATAATAAAAGCAATATTATTAGAAAATCCACTCGATTCTTACCAAAGAATTTATGAAGAACATTATTATTAAACAAAGAAGAGAGAAGATGTAAGTGAGAGCAGGAAAGAGCTTGGAAACAAAAAACAAAAAAAGTAGGCAAATGTCCAAAAAGAAACAAAACAGGGAACTGCATGCAATATACGTGTCTGTATGAAAAGACAAAAGCTTTAAAAAGTTGAATTGTAGATAGTACATCTCATGTAACATTTGGTACTACAATTTGCTGCAGTGTTCGTCCCACTCAAGTCCCATTTCTAAATAAGAGAGATTTAGATATATACTTATATTTTTCAAATGTCAATACTGCTTATACATATTTTAATTTTAATAATTATTTTGGTTGTGTGCCACAAATCTTCATCTAACTGATTATAAAAGAAATAGTGTCATTTGTTGAGTTAAAATAAATTTGAGATAATTTGGACGATAACCCCTCAATTTTTATATATCTAAGTAGCAATCATGTCATGTTTTAGATATTTTTATACGCAACTATTGTATCATTCTAAGAATGCATATTACTATTATATGAGTTTAATCTATTATCATTCAATTTAAAATTTGTATATAAAAACAATGATATTTTGTTAACAATTCGTTTTGCGATTTGAATCATAATTTAAATCTATATTTAAGTGTTGCTTAGATATAAAAGTTAAAATAATATTGTTAATTTTTATAAAAATATAAAATTTGTGAAATCCCCAATCATGATTTTTGATATGTGATTTCATAATCTCAAATCTCCTATTACATATATAAAACCTACAAATGTAATCATTAGCTGTCCAGGTAGCTTTTAAATAATTAATAAAAAGTAGCAACATTACATAAAGAGGATCCGTGGCGCAATGGTAGCGCGTCTGACTCCAGATCAGAAGGTTGCGTGTTCGATTCACGTCGGGTTCAAAACTCCCGAATATATCCTCTATTTTTTCTTTTTCCAATTTAGCCTTTAAGGGTAAATTCGTCATTTCAATTTTTTTCCAATTTAGCCTTTAAGGGTAAATTCGTCATTTTCATTTTCCAATTTTAGCCTTCAAGGGTAAGTTCGTCATTTCATTTTACTTTTTCCATTTTTAGCCTTCAGGGTAAATCTGTCATTTTTTTTAACATCATCCCTTTCAGTAGAATCCGTCGAACCTCCCCCCACAGCTTCTCTGTAATAGCAACAATGACGACTCTGCAATTTTCGTCATCCAGTTCAGTTCAACTTCCCTCCTCAACTACTACTACTACGCCATGGTTAAATTTACAGAAGAAGAGACCCGTTTACTCTATCGTTCGCTGTGTGTCGACCCGACCCGGTGGGAGGAAGTCGGGTTACGGGTCATCATCATCTGAGGCGCAGGAGCTGGTGACTTTGGTTATGAGGAATTTCAGTGATAAAAAGCCATTAGTGAGCACTTTGGACAAGTATGTTAAGTTGGTGAGGACTGAGCATTGTTTCTTGCTCTTTGAACAACTGGGAAAGACTGATAATTGGCTTCAATGCCTTGAGGTTTGATTCTTCATTTTGCATTTTCCCCTTAATTCAATACTGGGATGACAATTAAGACCTTATTTGTGGGATTACACGAGGTATCTTGTTGTTCTTGTAAGCTCGATAGGACAGAATTGACGAATGTATGTGTCTTGATCAAGTTATTTAGATTTCTCTACTATTGTCAATGTGTGTATATAGGTTTGGTTAGAAATAGTAATCAACAAGAATACCTAAAATAGTACACAGGTGGAGTTTGAGGAGGATAGCGTATACGCATCTATACCTTAACTTTGTGAAGGTAGAGAGGTGGTTTCCGACAGACCCTACCTCCAAGTAATGCATGTAAAAGAACAATATGAAAATGGAATACAGTAGTGTACAAGTCTCTCTACCTCCAAGGTAAGGGTAAGGCCTACGTACACTTCACCCTCCCTAGACGCCACTTTGTTGGATTACAGGGGGTATGTTTTTGTTGTTCTATTAGTAGTAGTGTAGAAGCCATGCTGAAAATAATGTAGAAAAAAACAGTAGTGGTTTTGGAATAGGTAATGGACTAGAAAATCAAATGTCCGTTGCAAATTCAGAAGGTTCATGCCGTTGAAAATATTGTCTAGATGTTGTAGGAAATGCTGTCACCTAGATGTCAGGTTCAAATTTTCATGTATGGGTTTGTGTCCAACATTTTGTTGGAGTTTGCTCAAAGTACTGGTGTGCTAGAAGGTGCTGTGGTTTCTGCCATATGTTTTTACAGGCTTATAGTGAAAAAGATCTTTTGGAACTCTATGGAGAAACTTCTTTTATCAGTTTTAGCAGTCAGGGCGCACTGGGTAAACCTGCTCCTGTGCAATTTCTCACAAATCACACGGAAGATTTAAACCGCACTAGGCAAGTCCCGGTGTTGGTGAGGGAAATCGATCTCAGGTCTCCCATGTAGGAAACCGCTCACCCAACCCTTGCGGGTCTGGAAAAAGAATTGTCTTTAGAATGTCTTTTATCTTAATCAAGGGAAATGCCTTCTTTTACTGACTTTCGTTAAGTAGAATAAGTTTACAGAGATAGTTGTTTCACTTATAAATCTAATATATATAGGTTTTCAGATGGATGCAAAAACAACGGTGGTATATAGCGGATAATGGGGTTTATTCGAAATTGATATCAGTGATGGGGAAGAAAGGGCAAATCAGAATGGCAATGTGGCTGTTCTCCGAGATGCGTAATAGTGGGTGCCGTCCAGATACCTCAGTGTACAATGCAGTAATTTCGGCTCATCTCCACTCTCGAGATAAATCCAAGGCCTTGACAAAGGCTATGGGTTACTTTGAGAAGATGAAGGGAATGGAGCGTTGTAGTCCAAGTATTGTTACATACAACATCCTTTTGAGAGCTTTTGCTCAGGCAAAAAATGTTGAGCAGGTAGATGCTTTGTTGAAAGATCTGGACGAGAGCATTGTAACTCCTGATATATTCACATTTAACGGTCTAATGGATGCCTATGGGAAAAATGGAATGATCAATGAAATGGAGCACGTTCTCTCTCGAATGAAGAGTAATAAGCTGAAACCAGATATCATTACTTTCAATATATTGATTGATTCATATGGGAAGAAGCAGGACTTTCAGAAAATGGAACAAGTTTTTAAAAGCTTGCTTCAATCAAAGGAAAAACCTACCATTCCCACTTTTAACTCAATGATAACAAACTATGGAAAAGCGCGACTCAGAGAAAAGTCTGAGTTAGTTCTTGAGAAGATGATTGACTTAGGTTATAAACCAAGTTACATCACGTATGAGTGCCTCATTGTGATGTATGGGCATTGTGACTGTGTCTCGAAAGCAAGAGAACTATTTGATAGGGTGATGGAATCTGAGAAGGAGAAGAAGGCTTCAACACTGAACTCAATGCTTGATGCCTATTGCATGAATGGTTTACCCATGGAAGCTCACCTTCTCTTTGAGAGTATTCATTCAGCCAAAGCTTTCCCCATAGACTCATCAACCTATAAACTTCTATATAAGGCCTACACTAAAGCCGATATGAAGGAACTTGTACAGAAACTGCTGACCTATATGGATGAAGATGGGATCATCCCCAACAAAAAGTTCTTTCTTGATTCTTTGGGGGCATTTGGGTCTGCACCAACAAATCGAAGGGCAGTTGGTGATAATAAAGGATTGAGCAAGCACAAGGGTCATAAGTAAAATGAAAAAAGAAAGTGACTTGGAGTTAGAAAGGTGGTCAATGCACTCATTCTCAAACAAAATGAGATTCAAGATGAAGTTTCTTTTGTGATACACATTGAGTGGCTCAGTAACAATTTATCGAACCGCAAGGACAATTTTGGTCTCCCAGGTATTTTTCTTTCTATTTCTTGTGCTTTAGATGTTATTTTCTTTCACACATCTTGATGATTTTTTTCATCTGTTACTCAAAATATTATATTAATATATATGGATCACTTCGTAAGAGCTAACAGATGAATATGCATTTGCCATGAGGGCTTTGTTCTAGTTGTAAGAGCGCAACATGTGAGTTGCACGTCATAGGTCCGAACCCTACTTCAAACAAAATTCTGGTAGTTAAGTGAAAGAAGGGTGGAGGGCGGGCCATTATCAACTGAGTTTCGAACTGCAAACCAGTGCCCTACGGGATTTCTTGGTCATCGAAACAAAAAAAAAGTGATATCAGTGAGGGCCTTTTTGACTAGTAGAGTTAAGCTTGCTTGATCTTTCT
Source organism: Solanum pennellii (assembly GCF_001406875.1). Lineage (NCBI taxonomy): Eukaryota > Viridiplantae > Streptophyta > Magnoliopsida > Solanales > Solanaceae > Solanum > Solanum pennellii. The sequence goes on from NC_028640.1 coordinate 63,226,970, forward strand.
CTTAACAAAGTTAATCCTTCCAAAAAAGTAGTAGTAGAAGAAGACTCCCTCATTAGGATTTATGACTTGTACTTTTCTTTTCGAGGTTTATTCATAAAAGTCCATGCAGGTACTTTGAAATCCTGATTGAGGCTTGCTTACTTATACATAAAGAACAACTTCTGAGAATTTGGAATTTTTGACTTTCAAGGAATCCATACATTGATTTTACTCCCACTAACAGCTAAATAATTCGTTCTTTCTGAGTTCTCAGTTGAGGAATTATGAAGAATCGAGGTGCTTGTGAGTTCTCATTTATGAACTGTCTAGTTGTCAAGTTAGAATTTTGAACCTGTTGCTTAAGGTATTCCTCAATAAGACTATATCACAGACATTCGCAATGATATTCATGAACTCAAAGAAGTTCTAGATATTATTAGCCCTCCCATAGTAGTATAATTAATTCCTTCCAGACCAACTCTCTTCCTTGTTGTGATAGTCAATTTGTTTTTGATTGTTGGCCTTGATTAAGGCGATGAGATATTCTTGACATGTTGAGCCTAATTATTTCCCTCACCACCCCGATAACCCTTTTTTGTTTCTCTGATTATCTATTGGTTGCTATAAATGATCTGGTAGTTAGCTTGGTGTTCATGGATATTTATCTGTATGAAGAAACTAATGATGTCAGAGTGATACTATTTCCCGTTACAGATTCAATATAAAACATGGTACATTCATATTGTGAACCTCATCACCTATTTCTTCAGAGAAAAGTGGTGCTTGATACACTCTAGTAGCTAGAGGGTGGTTCATTCAAATATTGGCCTAGAAGTTTGCATCTCTAGATTCTCTAACTTCTTCGTTGCAGCAATGTTATTGTGTCGCTAACAATAAGAGAAGGGAGATTACATATCCAATTTTTTCACTATTTATTTTTCTCATCAATTGTACAAAATGCATCAATTCTAACTCTTTGACACTTTGGATGGGTGGTTTTTGCTTGCAAATGGCAAAGGGGGATAGTTAATGATAAGAAGAAGAAAAAATGAAGACTTGCCTGTGGGCAAAATTAACTACACCATTTGGATGGAATGACCTAATATGATATATATACAAATATGATTTCACCATGGAAGGTGGAAGGTGACTTCAATGCAATATTAAGAGTTAAAAATGGATTAAAAATATATACTAAACTATTTAGTATTTTTAAATTTCAAAATTATTAAGAATGTGAGTTTTTTGCCTGAACTATTACTCAACAGCTAGTGAAACACATCTCAACTAATTTCTAATGAGGTGTGTAAACTCTCTTTTAGTTTAAAAATTTTGCCACATGGAAAAATGAGAATATGAGTTTTCTATCAACCAATAGTTAATGAAACACATCTTGACTAACTTCTAATAATATGTGCACTCTCTTTTGAATTTTGTCATATGGAAAAATAATTTCACAATAACAAATCTAAGCAAATCAATATTAGGTTAAAGGCTAAAATTCATAGTCATTAATCTGACTTCACCAAGAACTTGAATTGAATTTCAAGTTCTTGGTAAAGTCACATCTACTCAACGGTCGAGATATTTTGACATCAAATTCAACCAAATCTAGAATTTTCAAGTTGAAATATAATTAATTTTTTATGTGAAAGTTTACAAAAGAAATCACCAGACAGTAATTTTAAATTTATTTAAACTTATAATAAATATCAAAAGCAAATGAATTCCTTGCTAAATAAAAAATCTACTTCATTATTTAAAATTCTGAAACCATCTCTGTTGGTGCAACCATAACCATGGTCTTTATGATTTGCTAACAGAAGACAATGTTTGGGCCTACAGTAGTCTGACCAGCAGACTGCAGAGAGTCCATCCTCTTTGATCATTCTACTTCTAAAATTATACTGAACTGTTCCTGAACAAATCTAGAAGGTCGATTACGAGTTCATACATACATACATATATATCACTATAAGAAGTTACCGTAAAACCTCTATAAATAAATATAGATGGGGCCATGAAATTTTATTATTTTATAGAGATATTATTTAATCGATAAATTAATATTTATTAATTTAAAGAACGGTTTGAGATTTAATATGAAGGTTAATTTTAATTATATCAAAATCATTGTATTTTACTAATTTCGACCTTATGATGCGTGGATAATAAGAGCTTTCAAGATGTATTATCGTAACAAAGTATATCATAGGATATTAGAAGACTATGAAGTGGGACAAACTAATCCAACAAACATTAATGTTTTGGATGCTATCAATTTTGCAGTCCTTACTTGGATAATAATTATTCAACAAGAGACAATATCAAATTGTTTTCGACATTGTAAAATTTATTTGGGGATGGAATCTCAGAGATTTTGAATGAATCCACTTATGAAAACGTCATCATGAACTTGAGGTCATGATTAATGATCTTAGTTACCACCAGGGGCGGAGCTACAGTTGCTCCAGGGTGTCCAATTGGACACCCTTCGTCGGAAAATTTTGTTATATATATAGGCCAGATTTTACTTTATATTGATGTATTAAGTATTTTGGACACCCTCAAAAATACTATTAAGCCGTAGCTCAATGGTAAAAGTGCCCTTAATATGTACACAATACTCAAGTTCGAATCTTAACATCAACATTTTGTATATTTTATTTAATGTGGTCTACTTTAAAACAGTTACTTTATTAAAAAACGGAATAATTTTCGAAGTATAGAGCACTATCTTAGTAGCAATAGTGTGCAAAGTGCGTTTGGCACTAAGGTTCAAAAGTTAGAATAAATTGGGGTTTATCGGAAAAAGCAATGTTGATGATGAAATTGAAGATGATACTATCTAAAACTCTTCACAATTTTATGTTGCAGTTCGAAAAAACAACATCTAAGCCCTTGGATGCAATAAGAAAAGTTAGAGATGAACTTCAACTAGATTTAATTTTTTTTAAAAAAAAATTGAATACCATAGAATCATATTCTACTAATTGTCTTAAATATATTTGTATACGTTAAAGAATTATTAATTTATGATATTAATGGAATTTATATAGGACTGAAAATATATTATCTTATTATTTTATCGAAATTGCTGATTTTTTCCATTATCCCAAGTCGAGATCGGAAAAAAATATTATTTTAGATAGATTATTAACTTATTGAGTATTAATTTATAGAGGTTTTGGCGTATTATAAATTTCAAATCATGTATAAATCTTTACTGGAGTCTAATAGGGTGTTATCGTGCCAAATTGAAATGAGTTGGGAGCTCGGAGGTTGTTTTAGTTGTTCAAGATAGGTTATGCATCACTCTTCAAAATTTAATTTGTTTTGACAGAGATGAATTTAGATTTAAGTAAAACAAAAACAAAAAATCTCTTTTATAAATGGAACTCATTGAACTTAAATTCTAAATCCACCTCAAAGAAATGATCTAATCCATCCTTTTGAATTAAATGCATTTGTTCAATGTCAAAGGGAAACATGTTTGTTAAATGTCCAAGAAATGTCTTGTTATTGTTGATTGTACACTTGTAGCTACAAAGGCAAGATGATCTGTGATTTGATTGTTCTATATCTTCATGTTAATAGCTATTCATTATGGAGAACAAAATTGAACGACAAACATGTTATGGATTGAATTTGAGATTTTATTGTGATTTATTTGATTAATTACTAGGCTCGAAATATATTATGTTTTACTTATTTTATGGATCTTTTTAACAAATGAATTTGAGTCAAAGCTATTGTGTTAAAATTAGCCCTACCACCGAAAATTACTACTACTTTTATGACAATTTACCACCCAAATTCATATTATATATATTTTTCCCATGGTTCAACAAATCTTATGGATTTTTCCTTAGGTTATGGTGAAATTTTCGTTGGTTGATCCTTTTGAGATAGCTATTTAGCAAATGATTTTCTTTTTCTTCTATGTTACAGGTTTTTTTTAGATTATGGCCTAAGATGCCCTTTGAATAACTGATTATCTTATGAAAAAATATTACAATTTAAAATTTGATGGACATTAGACGATAATCTAATACTTTATCAATTTCAAGAACTATATTTATACAACTTTATAACATTGACAAAATCAAAATAGTGAAATAAGAAATGAACATTTGTGTAAATTAGCCTAGTGTCACGGACTTAGAGTTTTATTAAAACTTTGGCGGTAATTGACAACTTACTCACGAATCTTTCACGATCTATTGTAAGCTCAAGTATTAAGATTAAGATCGTTAAGAGAATGAAAGGAAGACTTAGAGAATTTTGAAAAAAGGCTTATATTGCTTGGAAGAAAGCTTTACAAGGTATTGGATTGTTTCAAGCTTGGATGTCTTGCAAATGAATGACACCCCCTATTTATACTACCTACGAAGGACCTAAGTGTAACTATTAGAAAAGTCTACACATTCTAGGAATTTCTAAACCTTTTCAAGAAAATATCTAAGTTATTCAAAGGAATTCTCTAACCTTCTTGATTAATCTAGAAGGTTTTAGAGTTCTCCGCAAACCTCTCCACAGCTCTAGACCCTTCCGCCCCATTTCGGACGCAAAATTTAATTGTCATTTGACGGAACGTGACACTCTCCCCCACCTATTGTTGCGACGATCGCATCGCATCGTCACTTCATCGGCGACTGAGTCTTGTCTTCTCGTACGCGCTACCAATAGTCCATTGACTCGATCAATGTCCTCGCGCAACTGCTTCAATTGCTTCTTTATCTCTTCTAACTCAGCCTCACGATCGATCTTCTTCCTAGGAGGCATGCTCTTTGGCGGCTTCTTTTGCATCACAACGTTGTTAGGGAAGAACGCCTTCTTGAACTCCTCTTGGAATCGTTCCCAAGTATTGATGGTGCAACGACCCTTCCCTATTTCCGACTCTTTACGCCTCCACCACAACATGGCCATCTCCGAAAGATACAACACAGCAGTGTTGATCTTACTCTCATCGCTCTTCAACCTGTTGCACTTGAAGTAATTCTCCAAATGCCACAGAAAATTCTCCACCTCTTGCGCGTCATGAACGCCTTTGAACATATGTGGCTTGGGAGTCTCGACCTTGGCCTCTCTATCTCGGTCGAACGACGACAATCCTCCAACTTCCGCGCTTTCCTTGAGTGATTTTATCTCGACCTTCATGGTCTCAATCATGCTTAATGCCTCCACGAGCCGACACTCCAAGGAAGAGATAACCTCCTTCATCTTAAACTCGGCCCGCTGACGTCCCTCCAACTCCTTACGGATGCTTTTGGTCTCCTCGAGGGTGAAGTCTTCAAGGGATTTGAACTTGGCATCAGCCACGTTCAAACGCCGACCTAATATCTCCACGCCCTGCCTCACCATTTCAACCTTTGCGATCCACCCCTCTCCAGGTGTGACGTCAATGGGCTCGTCGCCACGGTCATCGCCACTCGCTTTGGTGGTTGAAGACAGATGACATGTTAGCACCTTGCTTGGTATGGGTCAAGCAACATTTCCTCATTACTCTTTTGGTGCTTCTTTCCCTTGCGGTTCTTCCGTCCACCCTCCAACCTGACGTTGGTGGTGCTAACAACATTTACGTCTCCTTCGTTAGTCGTTCCCTTAGTGCAAACCTTCGCTTAGATACCATGTTGTCACGGACTTAGAGTCTTATAATGCTCCGTGCGACACTTGACAACTTACTCACAAATCTTTCACGATCTTGTAAGCTCAAGTAAGCCCTTTAAGACTAAAATCGCTAAGAGAATGAAAAGAAGACTAAGAGAATTTTGGAAGAAGGTTTATATTGCTTGGAAGAAAGTTTTACAAGTTGTTGGATTGTTTCAAGCTTGGATGTCTTGCAAATGAATGACCCCCCTTATTTATATTACCTTCTAAGGACCTATTGTAAATATTATTTACTTTACAAGTCCCTTCTTATTTACACTTTAGTCCCTCTCTAGAAAAGTCTACACATTCTAGAATTTCTAAATCTTTCCAAAAAAATATCTAAGTTATTCTTGAGAATTCTAAGAAATGTCTTCTTGATTAATCTAGAAGGTTCTAGAGTTCTCCGCAAACCTCTCCAGAACTCTAGACCCTTGCACTTTCATTCGGACGCAAAATTTAATTATCATGTGACGAGACGTGACACTGGGTTATGTTACCACATCAAAGCCCATATATTATGTTATGTACCACGTACAATCTCAAACTTCTATCTTTACATAAACACTTCACTTTTATCTTCTTCTTTTTTGGAATGTACAATTTGTCTGCGTTATCATTGTTCTTTTATTTTTATTTTGTAACTTGCTAATTTAAAAGTTTATTAGTTTTTTGTTGCCCACTCTGATCAGTCTCAAATTATCTGTCGTCCTTATTAAAAATACTAGTTTTCGAATACGTACGTTGCACGTGTATCCCATGTTATTTAATACCAAACATTTCAAATGATATAATTATTTTAGAATAATTGATGCATTATACAATATTTAAAGGGTAAAAATGATGTTTCTGGTAAAACATTCAACTAAGGTTGCAACTTGCAAAGATCAATAGAATCCGAAGAATTTCTGATTGTATTGATAAAAAAATTTTCTTTTAATCATGTGGGATACACTATATTTATTGGTAAAAAAATATTACTACTTCAATTATATGATTTGTCAAGATTGTCAAATATCTAACACTATATTTCCATACAAAATGAAAGAAGTTAATTAAACAAATCAATATATTAATAAGAAAAAAATGACCAATGAATAAAAGATTACATAAGAACTATAAGATGTGAAAATATAAAGTGTAATGGATTAATATTTTCTATTCAATTTATAAAGAGAGAAATTGTGTATATGAAAGGTTGTGAATGAATGTATTTAATTGTAGAAGCTAAAAAGTTTAGCAATTAAAGTCATTAAGAAGTGAAAAATAATAAATTGTGACATCTAACCATGTATTCTCTTCAATTAAATATTAATATTGTATGAATCTCTCCATATGATCTAACCTCTCTCTTCATATGCTCTAATATTTAAGTTTTTTTAATCTAAAACGGTAATTGTTTTAAGTGCTCAAAATTCAGCAATTAAGAAAAAAAATTGTTAATGCAACTCAATGATAATGACAAAAGAAATACTCATAAATGCACTTCAAATTATTACGGTAACATTTTAGTGGTATGTAAAAAGTTTTCTGTTATGGAACTTAAATTACTTTTAATAATAATTATAAGGGAAAAGGGTCTGATATACCCCTCAACTTTGTCATTTGGAGCTGATATACCCCTTGTTATGAAAGTGGCTCATATATACCCCTACTTATAAACAAATGGTTCACATATACCCTTTTTCTCTAATGGAAATGAAAAAAAAAATAATTTTAATCTAACTTTTTATTATTTTTTTCTACAATATATAATCCCATATGAGTAAATTTAATCCTCGTCAAACATATTTTTTTGACTTTTTTTTTTGTTTCAATGACTAATTTAGAATTATTATTTTGATAATCAAATTCATTTATGTTTCACTAATATTCTTGTAAAACTTATTGTAGATGACCAAATTTTTTCTTCGAATATAAAAATTAAATTACAATATAGATAAAAAAATAGTTTAAATTTTTTTTCTTTAAACAAAGGAATGAAAGAAAAAAATAAAATAAGAATAAGAAACTCAAATAATTATAATAAAAGAAGTTAAAAAAATAATTTATGTATTAAAAAAATTAAAATATACCTTGAACTTTGATAGAAAAATCATATATATCCCTAAATAATTTTTAAAAAAAATTAAAAGTAATAAATATAAATTTAAAACTAATTTTTTTAACTTCCGTTAAATGAAGGGTATATGTGAGCCATTTTGTAACGGCAGGGGTATATGTGAGACGTTTGTATAACGGTAAGGGCATATATGAGCCACTTTCATAACGAGGGGTATATCAGCTCCAAATGACAAAGTTGAGGGGTATATCAGACCCCTTTCCCTAATTATAATAATCAATAATAATAATAATATAATGGTATTATTATAGTAACTCAATTATATAGGGTTATTTTGGTATTTCAACTTTTAACTTTTTTGTTCCCACTTATAATAATATATGATGATTTGGCATTTTTATAATTCTTAAGTATTGTGAAACAAAAAGAGGAATACTTTAAACGGTACTTTCTTAATTACAAAGTTTCTCATCATTTCAGTGCTACTTTTACATAAATAAAAAACCAAAGATCATATAGTAATTTCTTTGAATACACTCATTTCCCCTACCCTAATCATTTTTTTGACAACAAAAATATGAACACAAGTTAATAATTAATTGAATTGTTCTTAAAAGACTAGACAAGAATATTATATATTTATGATGGTATCGAAACATAATTTAATATGTTATTTTACTTTTTAGTCCTTCAACAACATTTATAAACAAGGGATGGTCGATATAAATCATTTTTTACAAAAAAAATTATACATTTCTAATATACATGAGTCAAATATTATATTGTATACATAGCAAATCTTGATAATTCAAAAAATTTCACTGGTTAAAAAAGTATAAAGAGAGGTACTCGTGAGATAATTACCTTACTATCATCAAAGATTGTGATAGCTAGAATTGACAGGGTCCTTTTCATCTTAATAAGAGATTTCTTGTTTAAATTTTAAAAATAAAAATATCTCAATAGAAAATATTTATCTCTTTAATAAGTACTACACAAGGTAAATCCGAATTAATCGACACGCTATAACATGAATAGTAACGAATATGAAAGAGAAAATAAAGTACAATTTGTACTCTTGAAGTGTAGCATCTGGTTCCCTTTTTTTTCACTTCTCTCTATCAATTTCATTTATTTATACATTATACTAAATTAATTTAGGTTGAAACATTCCACATCAAGAAATTTTATATTTTAGAATACTTAAACTAGAAACTTTCAATTAAGAAAAGAAATTTTAACCATCATACATACGATCTATCATTTTCTTTTGGCCAAATACATCATTGATCTTTTGTAATCGCACCACCTTTTACTTAGACATATCAATTGAGCTTTATTTATTACACACTTCAATTTCAGTCGATGCATATCTATTAAACACCATAGGGCAAAGAGAGTATCTCCACCTCTTTTAGACTCTTGAATTGTCAAAAAAAATAAAATAATAGTGTGTGAGCTTGTCTCTTTCTTGTCCCCTAAATGTTGAAAGTTGCTACTCTTCCTTCCAACAAGCTTACTTTGTCTTTGTCCCAAATTTATGTACTTTTTCAAACATATTTTTTTTAAAAAAAATAATAACTCTTCACCCTTTACTTTTCCCATTATATAAAAACCAACACACAAACTATTAGCTAACTCACATTTTCTTGAACATAAATACAAAGTCAAAAACAAGAAAGTGTTAGAATTTGGGGCTTATTGTTTGAGGTTTTTAGTACCAAGATTCACTTAAACTTTTTGAGGAAAATGGAGAGAGATTTGAATCTTAGATTGGGCTTGCCAGGGAGAGAGGAAGATCAATATGATCACCAACAAATTGTGTCCATATCCAAGGATAACAAAAGAGCTTTGTCTGAATATGAAGATGATGAAGCCACAACACCCCGTGTTACCAAGTAAATTTGATACACTATTTCAATTTATGTGACGTTATTTGACTCGATAAAAATTTAGTAAAAAATAGTTATTTATAAATTGTAGTTTTAAATATACCGTAATAATTGTGTGACTATAATAGCTAAGTGATATGTTAATACTCGGTTCCTAAAATATTATTGTAGCCCTGTCGATTTTTTTATGAAAATAAGATTTTTTTGAAAAATGTAGTTTAATTTATACGGTATAATTTGACTAGATATAAATTTTAACAAAAATAAAGTAGAGATTTTTTAAACTTGAGAGCATTATACACATATACATATCATGATCTATGTGTAACTATATAATGACTCAAGTTAAAGTGTCCTATCATTGATATTTTTAAAAGATCCAACACTAGTGCGGTAATACTATTAAAGAATTCGGGCAATATGAGCTCTATTAAAATGGAAAGCTAAATTAAATTTATTTTTAAATTTAAAAATTTATTATTCTTTTAAATAAACCGAAAAGAAAATAATGTTATATAAAATAAAAAAGGATCATTTCCTTTTAATATCCTTGAGTTTTTTATGGTCTTAAATGAGCAGGGCCAAAATTATAGAGGAAGATAAGAATTTAGCAGAGTTTGATCAAAATTCTGTTTTTTTTTCTTTAAAAAACCTATTGAATACATGTAAACAACACATTGAGAACCCAATAAGCTATTTTATTAGAATCTGAAATTCGTAAAGTCAAAATTCTGACTCCGTCTTTACGACGTTGCAGGGTGCAAATAGTGGGGTGGCCACCAGTGAGATGTTACAGGAAGAATACCTTACAAAATACAACAAAGAAAATAGAAGATCAGTGTGGAATTTATGTGAAAGTTAGCATGGATGGAGCCCCTTTTTGTAGAAAAATTGATCTTAAAATGTACAAGTGTTACACTCAACTCCTTAAAGCAATGGAGAAAATGTTCAAGCTAAACAAAGGTGAATTTTCACCTACTTATGAAGATAAAGATGGTGATTTGATGCTTGTTGGAGATGTTCCTTGGGAGTAAGTTCTTGAATTAATCTTGACCCCCACCCCCATACACAACAATGCTCGTTAAACATTAATTGCACAATCAGATCACTTATAAGATAATTATAATTGCATACATATGATTGATAAATCCAATAAGAATAATAATTAATTCGCTATCATAACATGTTATAATAAGTCCACCTATGTTGTATTAAAAAAAAATTCAGTGTCAATGTATATAACTCAAATTTCTTTTAAGTTACATGCCTAAAAATAGATTATTTTCATGGTTATTGCAGAATGTTCATGTCATCATGCAAGAGACTGAGGATAATGAAAAGATCAGAAGCAAGAGGATTGGGATCATGTGGACTATGATATATATATATATATCACATGTGTTTATTAAAGAATAACATACAATTTTTTGAGGATTTTATGAAGATTTCCCTCTTTAGAAGAATCTTGCAATAGTTTTTTAAAAATTATTTTTACAAGGAACTTAGTATTTATAGTGTTTTTATTTTTTTGCTGTGAAACCAATTGTACAAACACAGTTTGTTTTTTTTTTTCTTTTCAGTTCTTGGATATGAAAAGTATGTTGTGTTCTCCACCCCAATTTCCTGCAGCTTCTTCAACAATGATTTTTTTTTTCCTATTTAAAGATCATTAGTTTGGTAATTGAGATTCATTTCATGTATCACTGCATAATCTCTTTAACGATTTTTGGTAGATTTAATACGGAGAAAATATTAAAAACACTATAAATTTGGCGTAAATTATTTGTTTCGTCTTGAGTTGTTATTGACTGCTTCAAAAAGATTCTTTTACTAGACTAATTTAACTCTGACATACCCCTGATCTGCTACATGACATATCAAGTATTTTTTTTCAAATTCTTGTAGAACACATTCTTAATAAAAAAATCAAGAAAAATATCAAAAATATATCTAAACTTGGGAAAAATATAAAAATGGATTTCATTTACGTTGCAAAATCAAAAATATATTTAAATTTAATTAGTCAAGTAATTAAAAATATATTAAAATTATCAATCATTCAATAATAAAACTACTAATTTGCAATGAATTTAAAGAATATTTTCCATAGTTGGATGCTTTGTCATAATTAAAGTTTAAAGGAAACTTGCAAACCCACCCATGTGGCATGCTACCCCAATTAACATTATGCTTTGTTGTAAATTCAAGATATATGATTATTGCGACTTTAGAAATAATACCGAAGAATCACCTAGCTTTTTCTTGATTCAGACATTCAACAGAGGGTAATTAAGGCTTTTAAAGATTTTTTGGTATGCAGATTAAATTATTTTTGAGATTATATTTTTTTAAATAATTTACTATATTTAAGAGATACGATAAAATAATTTGAACTGGAATGAAATAAAATAAATAGCTTAAAAGATTACTCATTATAAGATATATAGCAAAGTCATTTATTTGTATAATAAGATCACTTAAGTTATAAATTTTTTCTTTGTAAAATAATTCAACCAAGTTTGTTTGTCAAAAAAAACAAAACAATATCCTATGAACATTTTGGATTAAGAGACAATACCCCCTCCATGTTTTGATGAGACAAGAAACCCCCTTAATTACAAGTTAACGGCAAAAAATAAGCTGGATTATTACATCTACTATTAAAATGTCTCAAACTTAGAGATGATGTCTATTGATCAAATATCAATTTATTATTTTCTAATTTCAAGATGTTAAAGGAGTTCTTTTGTGTTAAATTTGATTGAATAATTTTATAGAGAAAAAAGATGTAGGTCGAATAATTTTATTAATTCATAATAAAATTAAAGATATACGAATTAAATAAAATATCTCATAAATAAACTTGAAATAAAGAATTCATTTTATCTCAAACTTAAACATGACATATTACATTTTATTGGAGTACCAAATGAACCATTTCAACTTTGAGAGAAATATTAAAAATATTATTAAAACTCGACGTGAATTGTTAGTTTCACCTATGAATTATCGCAGTCTTAAAAATATTTCTTAACTTAATTAATTAAATTTAAATGCACCCTTGATTTGCAACATAAATGAAATACATTCCTAAATTCTCCTTTTAAGTTTAGGGATCGTTTCAAACAATTCTTTTAACTTTTTTATCAAAAGAATCTCATATTTTTACGAGAATTTGAAACCGCTTATTATATGATGAGTCAGCAAATCAATATTCAATGGTTCCCAAACGAAACTAATAATTTATTTCAATAGTCTCTGTTAAACTTTGTAGTTTTCTTACCCCAGTTCCCGCCAGTTTTTCCTTGTTTTGAATTTGATTAATATTTCTTATAATTCTTTTGAACTCTTTGAATCTGTTGAAAAAACAAATTGCAAAATTATATTAATTATTCGAATGGATCATCAAAACTCGCAATCGTTTGTGTCTCAGTCACATTTCTATGTATCATATCTCCAAGACAGCTTGAAATCGAAAGTCCCATTTCCCATAAAGTTAATCCATGGCCGTATAATCAAATCAGGCATCCACTTAAGTGTTTTCCTTATGAATAATCTCATAAATGGGTATGCGAAGACCGGGTTTTTATCCTATGCTCGTAAAGTGTTTGATGTAATGCCTGTGAGAGATACTTCTTCTTGGAATACACTTTTATCTGGTTATTCAAAAGGGGGTTTAATTAATGAAGCACATTCAATTTTTAAGGAAATGCCTTACCGGGATTCGGTGTCATGGACTACTATGATTGCTGGGTGCAATTTTGTTGGTCGTTTTCAGGTTGCAATTCAGATGTTTCTTGAGATGGTTAGTGTATCTGATGTTTCGCCAACACAGTACACGTGTACGAGTGTTCTTGCGTCGTGTGCTGAGATTAGAGCGTTAAACGAGGGACGGAGAGTTCACTCCTTTGTTGTTAAATTTGGGTTGAGTAGTTATGTTTCTGTAGCGAATTCTATGTTGAATATGTATGCTAAGTCAGGGGATAGAAATGCAGCTCAAATGGTATTTGATGGGATAGTAGTGAAGAACACGTCGAGTTGGAATACATTGATCTCGTTGTATATGCAAACTGGTCAGGTGGATTTAGCGTTGGAGCAATTCGAGCAAATGAATGAGCATGACATAGTTTCGTGGAACTCAATGATTACGGGCTATAATCAGCACGGCTTTGACGTTCTAGCTCTTAGTATGTTCTCTAAAATGCTTAAAGAATCGTCGCTGGAGCCTGATAGATATACTTTAGCAAGTGCATTATCAGCTTGTGCTAATCTTGGAGAACTAAATGTAGGAAAACAAATACATGCTCATCTCATCAGAACTGAATTCGACACATCAGGAGCTGTTGGAAATTCTTTGATTTGCATGTATTCCCGGAGCTGTGGCGTAGACATTGCTCGAAGAATTTTAGAGAAAAGTAGAGAGTCCAATCTAAATGTAATTGCGTTTACGTCACTACTGGATGGGTACATAAAGCTTGGTGATATAAGTCCAGCAAGGAAGATTTTTGACTCATTGAAGGACCGTGATGTTGTCGTTTGGACAGCCATGATTGTTGGTTATGTTCAAAATGGCTTTAATGATGATGCGATGGAACTCTTTAGGTTAATGGTTAAAGAAGGGCCAGACCCGAATAATTATACTCTAGCAGCAATGTTAAGTGTATGTTCAAGCGTGGCATCGTTAAATCATGGTAAGCAAATACACTCAGCAGCCATTAAGGCAGGGGAAGCATTATCAGTTTCTGTTAGCAATGCCCTGGTAACTATGTATGCCAAGGCTGGAAATATCAGCTGCGCAAGGAGAGTATTTGATTTGATACACCTGAACAGAGACACGGTCTCTTGGACTTCGATGATCTTGGCTTTAGCTCAGCATGGACTTGGAGCTGAAGCCTTACAATTGTTTGAGAATATGCTTGCATTTGGGATGAAGCCTGATCATATAACGTATGTTGGTGTTCTTACTGCTTGCACACATGTCGGATTGGTTGCTCAAGGCCGTAATTATTACAATATGATGAAAGAGATTCATGGAATTGAACCGACGTCAAGCCATTGTGCTTGCATGATTGACCTCTTTGGTCGTGCTGGATTGCTAGAAGAAGCACAAGACTTCATAGAAAATATGCCAATCGAACCAGATGTGATTGCATGGGGTTCGCTTTTAGCATCTTGTAGAGTTCACAAAAAAATGGAGCTAGCAAAAGTTGCAGCTGACAGATTGCTTTCAATTGATCCGGAAAACAGTGGGGCCTACTCAGCACTTGCTAATGTGTATTCTGCTTGTGGAAAATGGGCGGAAGCTGCTAAGATCAGAAAATCAATGAAGGATAAACAGGTCAAGAAAGAACAAGGATTTAGCTGGATTCAAATAAAAAACGTAGTCCACGTCTTTGGTGTAGAAGACGGGCTTCATCCGCAGAGAGATGCTATTTACAAGACAATGGAAAAAATCTGGAAAGATATCAAAAAGATGGGATTCATTCCTGACACCGAGTCAGTGCTTCATGATCTTGATTACGAGGTGAAAGAGCAGATTCTTAGACATCATAGTGAGAAGCTTGCAATTGCATTTGGGTTAATAAATACCCCGGAGAACACTACTTTAAGGATCATGAAGAACCTTCGAGTATGTAATGATTGTCACTCAGCAATCAAATTTATCTCCAAGCTTGTAGGAAGAGAAATCATTCTGAGGGATGCCACTCGTTTTCACCATTTCAAAGGAGGTTTCTGCTCATGTCATGACTATTGGTAGGTCATGAACCAAATTTTATCTAAAATTCCACATCAGAGCATCTTTGGAGAAAATTCCAAAGGAGGTTCGAGAAATTCATACATAAAGGTAAACATAACTACGAAGTATGCCTTCACTGATGGCAGTGCTGTATAACTTTGTCATCATGTCAGTAGCTCCTCAGAGAGGCTTTCTGGTATACAACAACAATAACAAAATACGCAGTGTAATCCCACAAGTGGATCTGGTAACGGTAGAGTGTACGCAGACCTTACTCCTGCCTTGGTAGGTAGAGAGTCTATTTCAGATCAGAGTGGCTTTGCGGTATACTTAATGAAATTGTAAAATAAAAAAATCAAATATATTTTTGTATATTCATCATTTACAGACTCAGACGTTATCTTGGAGTACTGCTTCTGCAGGATTCCACACGACTAATGTCTTGGATGAACTATGGTCTCTCCTTCATCTCTCAGTACACCAAATCAGGTAAGTATACATACATTTCTTGGTCAACTTCATAGGTTTAAAGCTCAATTTTCACGGCAATCAAGATTGTTGTCATCTGATATTGTCCGTTGCAGATGTAGAATACATGATTTCCCTTGCTGTTGCTCTAGTTTGTGATGCAGAAGGTAGAACAGGTCATCATTCTCAGATGACTCTACTGACATTTATCTCATTGTTAGGTAAATTCATCTCTAATAAATATCATTCTCAACAGCTGATTGATATTTTCATGCATCGACAAAAGTGATTCAAATTTTGGAATAAGAAATCGATGTAAAACATTTTATTTGTATTACTAACAATTACAATCATAGGGAAGTGGATGGTGAACCAATAGTTTAGACGAGGTTTGAGGAAACTTGATTCACACTTGTAACTACTTTGCATGTACGATGATAGTGCAGTTACACGTGTTGCCTTTGGCATAAGGTCAAGATATCAACATATCTGCATCTTATTTCAATACTACAACAACAACAACGAACATAGTGTAATCTGAATTGGGAATCTAGGGAGGATAGAGGGTATGCAAACCTTACACCTACCTCGTGGAGGTAAGAAGCTTTTGCTTATATCAATAAAACTGTTTAATCCTGAATTTCAGATCATTCTTAGAATTTTGTATTTGGTAAATCACGTGTTTGTTCTTCCTTTTTTCTGCAAGGGGCGAGCTGATTGTGTAACAAAATGGAGAGAACTAGTGTATGACGACAATAATGCTGAGATGCAGGGACAGTTTTTATTCTGCATTCTTCGAGTTGTCTTTGTTGTTTAATAGTGAATCAGTACTATCATAACCAGAAAAAACAGTACAAACTTAGCAATTTTAAATATTTCGTCGAGCTGATAACTGATATACCAGTTATAAATTCAAGAAATGAACCGCAAATGGTGGTTTGTTGTTTTTTCCTTCTTGTTAGCTGTCTTACTGACTAAAGTTTCGTAGACAAATTAGTTTTATAACGCACATTCTTGTTGCCAGAAACTCCTAATTTAAATTGAGCTTTGCTCAAATGTACCTTCTCTTTTTACATGAAAAGCACCCATTGGTGTTTTAGGCAAGATTCTATGCCTGGAATATGGACACCTTAATTTTGTATACACAAATGTAGAAATAGGAACCACTACTGCGATTTTGACAGCAAATGTGTCTCGGCCCAGATTGACTAACCTAACTCACCCTTAAGGAGGTTTTTCCATAGTTGAGTGTCTACTTTAGTGTGCTTCACAAAGACTGGTAGGTTTGGTAATATCTAAAACAAATGAAAGAGATCGAGGTTTACTATTGGAGAATTCCGGAACACATATAAGATAGTGCTCCGATGGCAGTGGGAGCACATTGCACAATTGAGATAATTTCAACTATTTGAAAAGAAAAATAAGGAAGTTAGTGCTCAGTGAGCATGAGATAGCTATCTGTCCTAGGTACGGTCTTTCTTTTAGTATTTGATTTTGGCTCGACCAATCTAGGTTAGGCGCTCAAAGAATCTCATTTTTGGGAGGTAAAGTATTTCCTACCAACATTCCTGAGTTCAAATCCTAATACGAAGGAATACTTACCATCCGATTGTCAATATATAATTTTCCAAGCTCCTAGATTTTACATACTAAAATATAGATGGTAAATAATTTACAATACTATATATTATAATTAAATAATAAAAAAAGAGAGTAGTTTTTTCAAACATTAAAGTCATTTTGAAAAACAGAGTTTTCCCTCGAAAAAGTTTGTTGCGAGGCGCATAACCGACTTGTATAAATTCATTCAGTTGTGAGAGAAGCCACAAAGCTCTGTAACTCCCATTATTCCAAAATCTCCATTTCTCTGTAAATTTTAAAGAATCAAAGATCTGATGAAGATTCAATTATCTGTGAGATCGAAGAAAACAAGAGAATTAGTGAGTAACTGGTGGTCGAAGAATGTGACTGAAAAATTGAAGAAGAAGATGAATGTGGTGAAGAAATGGTGTGTGAAGAGAAACGCAAAGATAAAGATAAAGAAGAAGAAGAAGCCAATTAAATTACAAAGAGGAAGAAGTGGAGTTTGGGTAGCAAACTGGAATAAAAAGAAGATTGAATGTATGGATGTAATGGGAAACGAAAGTCGAAAAGCTCGAACAAGAATGTGGCTTCAACAACAAGAACAAAGTGATGAAAATTTAAGGTCCAAACTAATTCTCAATTGAATTTTGTGAATTTCCTTATTCTTCTTCATCAACGTAACAAAAATTGATAGTATGGTGTTCTTCAGTAGTAGAGAAAAAAAAAACAGAGTACAAAAAATTCTTAGATTCATAGAATAAGATCGGTTCTATTAAGAACGAGATATATTGATGAATGTGGAGAAGAAAGATTCAACGTTCGTATTCATATAAATTGTTGTAGTAGAATTTTACAGCGTCTAATATCTTAATTCTGTTTTCTAGTAGTACGATTTTTGTGATCATTTTTATATCAAGTGATATACTCTAATAAAGTGTTGTTCCAATTTTGAATGGGAGAGAGTCAATGATAATTATTATCTTTAGTAAGAAATTATACCAAAGTTTAATTTTATTCTATTGTAAAGGCTTCGTAAATATATAGTTCTTGATGACATGTAAAAATGTTGTATGTGTACGATATACATCACTTTATTTCTTTCGAATTTATTATTCTTATGAAATGTATCAATGGCTTCCACAATAATTAATTTGATTTTTATGGATATGATGAGAATGCATCATATGAGTAATATATCAAATGTCCATCACATGTAACAAATTTAAGTTCCAAGTGTTAATTTGATTTGTCTATAGAACCATGTCAAGTAGAGTATGTATTATATTATTGGGTCGTACTAAACTACGTCAAAAATGATGGATCACTTGAAGAAAACTAACAGACTGTCTTAATAATATTTCGGGTATGTTTGAAAAGTCATCTGGTGATTACTAGAGAAGTAATTATCATTCTAGTAATTATACTAACATGTTTGTTTACAACGGTGTAATTACAAATGTGTTATTTGTTGCACAATAACAATTACCACAAGATTATATTTATAAAACTTAAAATTAATGTTAGACTAATAACGAACTTTATAAATGATATTTGATTAAATATTTAAGATATGCATTGTTTCTTGAAAATATAATACTAATTAATAAATATATATATTCTTAACTAATATTATGAAAAAGTAATTGATTATATTTTTCAGATTAGCATATTTCAATTAAGTTAATCATAAAAACTAAAAGTATAGGATTTTTATGACATCGTGAAATGCTTATTCGACAAAAAGGTTATTATTATAAATAAAATATCATAAATTATTCAAAAATATTTGACAAGAAGATAATCTATCAAGTCTAGCTAAAAACTAAATGACTTGTAATGTGAAATCTCAATTCGGTACTATTAAAACAAATGAAACTGAAAATATAATATAAGTTCTAAATTCAAAACATTTTTTTAACATAATATCTTACGTCAAATTTCAATCTAACATACATAGATATGATTTAAAAGACAAGAAAAATGTTATTCTATAATCTTACTCAATAATTTAATTTAAAATTAGAATACTAGCAACTTTATGCTAATGAAAAAAAACATGACATAAAAAAAAGATATTACTCCCTCCATCTCATTTTATGTGGCACTTTTCGCATTTCGAGATTCAAACAAGTATATCTTTGACCGTAATTTTTTCATATATCATTTTAACATTTTGAATTATCAATTATTGTGACTTATAGTACTCTTTACGTAGTTTACAAATATATAAATTTCATTTTAAAATAAATAAAAATTCCATAAGTAAATGTTTGGTCAAAGTTAAATTGTTTGACTCTCGAAAAATGAAAGTGTCACATAAAATGGGATAGAGAGAGTACGAAGAATTACATGGAATCACTGAAGTAACGGTTAAGAATGAAAGAAAACAAAATATAAAAAATAAAATTATAAATTTTTAGAATAATAAAAAAGAATTTAAAATAACAAGGAATTAAAATAAATTGAAAAGAAAAATTAAAAATTAAAAAGTAATCAGCTTGTAATTACATCATGTAATTACCAACAATTCAGAATCTCTCCTTGCGAATTGAAGAATGTAATTATCTCTGCCAATTACACTCAGTTACATGTTGATCAAGTAATTAACATTTGACCAACTAAACAGGTCACATGGTGCAATTACATCTGTCACGCTTCTTTTTTTCCTCAAAATTTGATTTATTGTTTTGAAAGAAAAAATAATTTTTTCAATTAAAGTGACATTTTGAAAAGGGATAATTATTATTCAAAGTCGCCACTTAGAATTGAGTTTTGTTGTTCCAATTCACCTTATTTTTAATCCCTAATCAAAAGGTAATTTGACTCTATTTTTATTGGTCTGCTAACTAGAAATTCGGGTAAGGAATTTTGTTGATCGAGTCACGTGGTTCTAGCACAGTCGTTTTATTGACTTTAGTATGACTTGGCTTAATTTTTGAATATTCTATTATTTAACTTAATAATAAAATTGTCATTTACCTTCAGATTTATTTTAAACTTATTTGAAACTAGTTTATTTATTTTAAATGGTCTTTTTAAACTTGAAATATTCGTGTATTTTTTTTATTTTTTCTGCTTATATTTGTATGTTTTTATTTTTTAATCTTATTATAGGTAAAATATATATTGGTATCTAGTTTCTAAGAATTAGTGTTTGTGTGGGAAAGAGATTTTTAGAGTTCAAATTAATTTAGAATTATATACTTATTTATTTTTTAGATTTAAAATAGGAAAATAAAATTTTATAAAATTTGAAGTTAGTTTTATCAAGAAATTCTAAATAAATTAGAAATATTTTTTTTTTATGAAAAATAAATTTTTCCTTTTATTTTTATATATTTTTATTTTTTGCACGTTTTCTTTTTAATTTTAATTTTTTATATATATTTGTTTTTTTGTTTTCTGTAACAACTCTGTTTCTTTTTTTTTAAATTTTTTATTTTATTATTATTTTACTGATTTTGTTTTCTTTCTTCTCTTTTTTTGTAAATAATTTTTGTTACTTTTTTTTAACGTTTTTTTTCGTTTTTTTTTATTTATTATTTTTACCTTTTGTTTTATTAATGTTATAATTTTTTTTCATTCTACTTCTCTCTTCTGATTTTTTTTTTTCGATTTTTCTTTTTTTCACTTTTTTTTTAACTTTCTTTTTTTCTTCTGCACATCTTTTTTTTTTTCTTGTATATTTTTTATTTATTTTAATTTTTAATTTTTACGTTTTTAATCCTTTTTTATATATATTTTTTGAAAGAAAAAACATTCTGTTTCTTTGTCTTTTTATTTTTTCTTTATTTTTATTTTATTTTTTTTCTTTTAAATATTTCTTGTTTATACATTCTGTTTTATTATTTCTTTATTTTTTTGTTACACTATCGTTCTTGTTCTTTTTCTGTACATGTTGTTGTTGTTGTTTTTGTTTTTTTATATGTTTTCTCATTATTTTTTTAATCACTCTTCTTCATTATTTTTTTTTATCATAACTCTAAATAATATTTATATATTCTCTAAATAATAAACTTGAGTAATCCGAATTAGATAACCATCTTATGTTATTCTAAAGATAATTTTTAATTCAAATAATTTATTAAAAAGACTAAATATATTAAACATAAGTTTTTTAAATCGCTAATCAATTAAATTTTAGTTTATATTCTAATCTAAAAAGTCTACAATAAATTCAATAAAAAAATCTTCTGAAGTGAAAACTAGATGGAAAGATATACTAATCTATTCAAATTTAACAATTCAATATCATGAAGCGATATAAATTACAAATTGCATCTAAAGAGCATAATAATAACAATAATGAAATAATCATATTAATGATAATAAATATAATAAATGCGGTGAAGAACTTCATATTGTTGGAATTAAATTTTTGTACAAACATTCCATTTAAATCATACAAGAATTTAGAGTTACCTCGTCGTGAAAATTGATTCACCACAAACGAACTGGTACGATCTACTGATTTTCAAAGTTAATAACTAAGTATTAACTTTAAAGATCCACGAATTTAGAACAACGAGCAAAACCTCTAACTCTAACCTAATTTTTAAAATAATAACTCACTTTTCTTCTCTTTGCTTTTTTTTTTCTCTTACTTTTTTTTTGTGTGTATTTCAATCTTAGTATGTGTTTTCTTTTTCTACTAAACGTTTGTTTTTATAATAGTTTTGGGTGAGAGTCTGGTCCTAATTAAAAAAAAAGTGATGAAATGAGATTAAATTTAGTTTGAAATTTAGTTAAGACAATTAGGAAAGAAAATAAAATAAATAAATAAATAAATAATAAAAATATTAAATAATCAATAAATGAATAAGACAAAACAAATAAAAAGAAGATGATAAGAAAACATGTATTGTTAATTTTTTTTTGAAAAACTCGTGCAAAAAAGAAATTAAAAATAGAATAAAATAAAAGAAATTATATGGGGAAGGAGTTTTAGGAAAATAAGTTTAAAAAAGTTAGGGTAATTCGAAAAAAAAGTTAAGGTAATTTAAAATTTTTAGGACTCTTTTTTTTTTTTTTCATAATATATATGGTTATTATTACTTTTAGACTAGATAAAAATTGAAGAATTAAAATAAATACTTTAAATTCATAATTTATTATTATTATTATTAAACTTTAAATATAGATGTGTTTATAATTGGTAGTAATTATATTTTTTTTTTATTTTAAATACAATCCTTTTTAAATAATAATATTTAAGTATTAAAATTGGTGTAAAATTTTTATTTTTTTGGACAAAGAATTAGGTGTTCACAACATCAAATCTAATACCAAGGTGACTTTTCAACAAACCCTAAAGAACGTTAGTTGGTTACACAAATACATCAATTTCTATCAGAAAATTAGTACAAAAAATAATTAAAATACAAATTACTATAATCTTTTGCCCGAAAAATAACCCATAAAAATATATAAATTCTTTATTTAAAAAAATAAGAATTTATTCTTTATTTAAAAAATTTAACCAACCGATAAAGTTTCTCAAAAAATGGGTGGAAATGACATAATTAAGAGTAAGAGTTTGTTTGGCAATGTTGTTTAAAGATCAAAATTTTGAATAAAAACATTTATTCAAAATGAAAAAAAAAAAAGTATATTTGTCTAATCGGTAAAACCTTCTTTTAGATAGAAACAAAATAATTTTTCTATTATTGGAAAAACTTTTAAAATGTTTTGCTTCTTAAAAAAGCAAAAGTAGAAAATTCTTTATTGTAAGACTAAAATATTCTTGTCATGTATACATATTTTCAATATATCTCCTATATCTATTTTTTATTTATTTATTTTTTGTGATGAATTTGTTTTATGTAGTGATTTGATCTGTGAAATTGTCTTTAAATTTATTTTTCTTGATATTTTTAATTATATTTAAATCATGTTACTATTATATCAGTAAGTAATTTATTTTTTTATTTCATCTATGTACAATATTGATTCAACTTGGAATATTTACATTTTAATTTAATTTAAAAAATTATAGTAGATATTTAAAAAAATATTAATATTAAAGAATACACTAATAGTTATCTTTTTTTTGTAATTTAACTCTCAAGTGTACGTTTTAATTTTTTTAAAGTTAAATTTAATATGTTTATCAAAAGAATTTTTTAAATGAATTAATTAAATATAAATTATTATTTTTTTCTAAAAAGAAATTTTTCTGATATTTTTTTTTAAAATAAATATTTTTAGCCACGATATCAAACATGTTCGAAGATAAATGAGAATCATAATTGATTATAGTATATTTTATTTAATGGAATAACTAATGTGGAAATGAATCAGCATCCCTATCATATCATATATGATACATCAAATCTTGGCCCCATCTCTTAGCATTATCATAAACTAAATACAAGGAATCCACTAGACAACAACCCTTTATTATTTTAATAAATCAATTTGGCACTTAAATATACTTAAAAACAAAGTTTGTGTAAAATTTAAATAATTTTATCAAAATTAAAAATAAGTATTTTAAAAATTAAATTATTATTAAATATATAATTATTTTTTTTAAAAATCAACTAAAAATAAGTAAATCATATAAATTGAAATAACTACTAGGATGATTTTTTTTCTGATTTTAGAGTGTTTTCCATTGGAGAACTCTAATTTAAATTAAAAACAAAAAACTATGGAATCTTTTTTTTTGGTGTCCTTCAATCACTAAAATTTCCCATGTCAGCCTTTATCGAAACTCTAAGTATTATATATTTGTCATTTGTGTGTGTTTAAGCTACTCGTTGGTCAACTATGGCGTTACAGAGGAAATTATTACTAAATGGGTGTGCCGGAATTCCCAAGTTAAGGTGGTTGTCCAATGAGGGATTGAGGCATTTTTCCGGTCAAGTGGCGGCGCCGACGGAATTGCCGCCGTTTGACTACCAACCAAAGCCGTATAAAGGGCCTTTGGGTGATGCAGTGTGGGAGAAGAGAAGAAAGTTTTTGGGTCCTTCACTCTTCCATTTCTACGAAAAACCTGTAAAGATCCTTCTTTTTTTTGTTGTTGTACAAATTTGTGTATGTAATGTTCTGTACTTTATAGTACATTTTTCTTGGTTTTTAATCAAGATTTGAAATCCTATGAGTCGACAAATTGGATGGTACGATATTTATTTACTTTAGAGAGAGAAAACCCACGTGTGTGGTCTAGTGTTCAATAGAGTAGCATGAGCCCTAATAGATAAAATAATACTAGGGAAAGAAATCTCATAGAATTTGAAAAAAAAATGGTAAAGGGTTGTTGGTGGTGACTGCTAAGTTGCTTGGATTTAGAAATGTGGGCAGGGGCGGGGGCGGGTGGGATTCTTCAAAAGTAGTGTGTTTTTGGAGAATCTGACACGGGTGAGGCAATTTTTGGAATGTCCAAGTAATATAGGTGATGGATTCTTTGTCCCACCAAAAAGAGACCTTGAAAGGACAGTCCTTTGATTTCTTCTTTTAACTCTCTGCAAGTGCTTTGATGGACATCTGATATTCTTTTGTTAGTCTGAGATTTGAGAGATATATATTCCTGCTTTTTTATTGTACTTGATTTACTTGTATTACATAGCTAACCAAATTAAGAAGAAGAATGAGTGGCTTAAGTAATGGCTAATAGTGTTCATGTTTGTTAATCCATTTTGTTAATTGATTTATTTTAAGCTCTTGCTAATAAGTCTTTTTACATTTCAAACAGCTAAATATTGTTGAAGGGAAGATGCAATATTTGTATGATGAGAATGGAAAACGTTATCTCGATGCTTTTGCTGGAATAGTTACTGTCTCATGTGGTCATTGCCATCCTGAAGTGTTGGATGCCATCATTGAGCAAAGCAAGCTTCTTCAACATGCTACAACCATTTATCTACATCATGCAATAGCCGATTTTGCCGAAGCATTGGCATCTAAGATGCCAGGAAACCTCAAGGTTAAATACTACCACTACCATAATAGTCTATTTGGTGCAAATTTTCTTTACCTATATTATGTGAATAAAGATTATAGCCTGAAGTTCTCTACTTGGAAGTACCTTATTTGGGTTCGATACTTTATTTTGGCGTGTTCCTTTGATAATTCAGAAAGGAGTCTTTAACTAACTAAGATATGATAGCTCTTTTTTCCCCATGACTTATGGTTCTTGTTCATCTACACCTTGAAAGTTTGTTCCCACTATGTGAATGTAAGATTCTAGGATCTTGTAATTTCTTCACCATTTAAAACCACTTTTTCGTTTTCTCTTGTAGCTTATGCAATTTTATTAAGGTAACCATGGAGTAGTTCTGGTGAGGTTACAATAACTTCTAACTTCCTCTTTAAATGGGTGCAAGCGATTTCTACCACGTGCTCGTGAGATTAAAGACTGAGTTGGGGTATGGACTAAATTGTTTGCCAAAAATACCCTGGTTGTCAAAGTATTTGCACTTGTTGTCTTTTGAAAAGAACATGGAACATCTATACTGGCATGTAATTCATATTATTATGAACTAAGCCGAAATATTAGTGCAAGATAAACACTAGGTTTAGACAGAAAAGGAAAGAGAGGCAAGTGTCAAAGCACCCTGTATTTAGTTTTTTTTTTTGGTATTTTTTATGACATGGGAAACCCACAGCCGCTACCCTTTGGGTGAGAACAGGGTAAAAACCCCACTTCTATGCAATAGCTCACAAACCACATAGGAGAGGTAACCCGCATTAGGCAAGCCCGATGCGACAAGCTCGACCCAGAAGGCAAACCCCTTGCTTTTGCCGGCAAGGGGTTTTGAACTTGAGACCTCCAACATGGAAGTCCCAAGCCCAAACCACTGGGCCACCCCGAAGGGTAATTGTTAGAGTTTTAGTCCCTCCCTTTGGAGATTGTTATAATTCAAGGTAGTGAAGTGCAATTGTCTGGTGTGGATAGTTACCTGAAGCGCCTGAAACAAACTAAATTCTGTTGCATAAGAGTAGTACCTTATCATGTCAAGCACAGTATGGCTGTGGATTTAGATTGGTTCGTGTATGCAAGGTTCATTTTCTGAAATACGAGCTCAATCAGTATCCCTATATGGAACTTTTCAGTATTTGTCAGTCTGACTTGCTTGTTTTGGACTGCAGGTAGTATATTTTGTAAATTCAGGGACAGAAGCAAATGAATTAGCAATGTTGATGGCACGGTTGTACAGTGGTCACTTAAATATGATTGCCTTGAGGAATGCATATCATGGTGGAAGCTCTAACACGATTGGGCTAACTGCTCTTAACACATGGAAGTACCCTATTCCACAGGTATACTCATGACCAAAGCATGAGAGATTTGAAGTGTATCTTCCTTTTTTCAATTTTAGAAGTTTATATAGTTCTCACTCTGATGACGAATGTCAAATATTTCATGCCAGCTGAATTTGATTTTTCCCACTTCTCTTTAATTTCTTTGATGATTTACAGGGTGAAATCCATCATGTTATGAATCCTAACCCATATCGTGGAGCATTCGGATCCGATGCTAAACGATATGCTGAAGATGTACAGGATCACATTGATCATGGTACTTCAGGAAAGGTTGCTGGTTTTATTGCTGAAACAATTCAGGTTTGGACTTGTTATTTCTGTCATATGGCAAAATGCTGCTTCGATCTAGACTAAAAGGGCTTAGAACATTTCAAGTGTGATGAGATTCTGGTTGTTTACTTTAGGGGGTTGGAGGAACAGTTGAATTAGCCCCTGGATACTTGAAGTTGGTTTATGATATTGTTCGCAAAGCGGGAGGCGTTTGTATTGCTGACGAAGTACAAACCGGCTTTGGTCGAACAGGGAGCCACTACTGGGGTTTTCAGACACAGGGTGTAACTCCTGATATAGTTACAATGGCAAAGGTATTGTAATTACTTCTTTTCATCTTTCAATTTTCAAATGCTTAGCCCTGTCCCTGTTATGGAAGATTTGCTCCTTAGACCGTCCCCCCTCTCAAGACTTTCATCCCCCATATTCTCTCTAGAAAAGGTGCTTAACTTCTTATACCTCCTTTTAAGATGAGGTTGTCATTCCACTTGCTTTAGTCTCGAGTAGGATGCCAGTTGAGGTGAAAGACTGGACTGGACCTCCCTCGTATCAAGAGCTTTCGGTCTTCACTAGAGTACACTTTATTTGTTGGTTACATAGTAGGTCTTTTGATCTTGTGTGATAGTCTGTTACTCCGATGTTATTATTTTTCAGGGTATTGGAAATGGCTTACCACTTGGAGCTGTTGTCACAACGCCAGAAATTGCAAGTGTTATGGCTCAAAAGATACAATTTAATACATATGGTGGAAACCCTGTTTGCTCTGCTGGTGGACATGCAGTACTTAAAGTTATTGAGAAGGAACAACGCCAAAAGCATTGTGCTGAGGTTGGCTCACACTTGTTTGGGCGGCTGAGGGATCTAGAGAAAAGATACGACAGTAAGTCTTCAGTGCTTTCAAAACTCGGCATGCTTGTATTAGTAAACATGGTTTGCTTTTCATTCCTGGAAAGATATATATTTCTTCGGTCTATATAGTTGATATCCTGGCATCATTTTGTTAGCAACTACAAGGAAGAACTGAATCATTTTCACTACTTTCTTCGTATTCCAGTTCTGTGATACTTCTGCAGAGCTTCCATTGTAAGATTTTTCAAGTCTTAAATGCATGATTTCCTTTCCTTCCCCTTCAAGCAAAATTGAGAAGCTCCCAAACTTTTTTCGTTCCTTTTTATTTCTCATCAAACAAATGGCATCTTCTTCTGGAACTCCTACCTATTCTTAGCATGATTTTGGGAAATTTCATTGCTAACTCGCTATTACTCAAATAACCATGAAACGTTTGCTTGCATATTCATAGGCCAAATCGGATGGAATAATTGTTGGAGTCTTGGAGACTCTCATGATGGATAAGCAAGCACGATAATTTATATGATGTTCTACATCTCCATGAATTCTAGGAACTTTTGCTTGCACTGTATTATGTAGTAGCTTCTGTCATCTGTGTTCTGCTTCATTGATGGCCATTTTAGGTCGGTAGCCTATAACATACTGATTCTGGTATGCTACATGAGGTTATATCATTGCCTAGGCAGATAGAGAGTTGATATAATTTCTGTTTCCAAGTCGTCTGCTTTAGTGCTCCTTTAGTTTTCCTCCTAATGACATGCATATTATGGTTATTAATATCATCACTAACACACCTTGTTCCCGCCAGTA
Organism: Solanum pennellii; assembly: GCF_001406875.1. Classification (NCBI taxonomy): domain Eukaryota; kingdom Viridiplantae; phylum Streptophyta; class Magnoliopsida; order Solanales; family Solanaceae; genus Solanum; species Solanum pennellii. The sequence goes on from NC_028640.1 coordinate 63,255,537, forward strand.
ATTGGAGATGTGAGAGGCAGAGGTTTGATGGTTGGTATCGAACTGGTAACTGACAGAAAAGAGAAGACACCCGCCAAGGCAGAAACTGGAGTTCTCTTTGAGAAGCTTAAAGGTTTGTATAATCAGCTGATGCATTGAAAAGTAATTGGAAAATGTCGTATATTTATACTAACGATGCACTTGCTTCTGGATGCTTAGATCTTGGTGTTCTAGTAGGGAAAGGTGGTATACATGGAAATGTTTTCAGAATAAAGCCTCCCATGTGTTTCAGCAAGGATGATGCAGGTAAACCAACCTCTGGTTCAATATATCGCCTTTTTTCGGACTATTCGTATATTTGAAAATCATTGATACTAACACAATCCAAATTCGCAAACATGCAACAAATTCAAGTTGTCCCCTCGTTCAATTTGTTTGTCTGTTTTAAATAATCATAGACCGCTATAATATGAAATCCAAACAACCCAATATGGTATCTTTTCAAGTCTCATTTGTTTCCAGAAATGATTTCATTTGGAAGAAATATATTATATGTTGTGATTTTGATCAATAAAACTTATTTGTTGTGCAGACTTCCTAGTTGATGCACTGGACTATTCTCTTTCAAAGTTATGAGCATATGGCATATTGTTGTGAGATTGCTCAGTTCATTCTCTTTCAACCATAGGACACAGATTGTTAAAGAAAGCAAATGATGCTTCTATCGTCTTATATTATTGCTCACCACATTTCAACTTCTTTTTTTTTTTTCAAATGCATGATCAAATAATTTTCCATTAAATGATATTTTCTTTCCTTTTCTTAAATGGGTTAAATATGATCGTTCATACAAATATGGTTTAACACGAGAATAGTAAGAAATTGTGGTATCTTCCCTCGTAAAGACATTTGGCAAAAATTGATGTGAAGAAATAGTGAAATAGGTTATAGAATTGAAGACAATAAGTCAAAATAATTTTATGGTTATACTCTTGGATCACAAATATAGGTATGAGGAAAGTGCAGAGAACAAATGAAATAACAAGTGATTACAGAAAAAGTAAACATGAATTTTGCACAATAAAATATTGGCTCATTTTGTTTTATCTGCAAAGCATTCAAAATTGCTTGGCTCCCATCATAGACAATTAAATACAGAGAGGCACAACTTGGAGTAACGACTCTGGCAATAACCTCTACCATATTGATTTACAATCATCAAAACCAATGTGATAACAAAAGAAAATGTTTCAATTACAGCATAACCAGAACTTATATACACATTTCAAATGAGCGCCAACTCATACTTGTTACTTAGCTCACACAGCTTGGATTGGCAAAGTTGAAAACCCACCGCTTCTTTCTTACTTCTTTAAGCCGGTTCACAAAGACGTCCAGCCCAAAGTGAGCTAAGAGCACGAAGACGTTTAAAGTACTCTCCTAAGGCAAGGAGACCCTGAGCTGATTGGTGCGGAGCCAGTATGCAGGACATCTGTAGAAGGGTTTCTTGGCGAAGATGATCTGCCTGTTACCAGAAAGGCAAACCAGATGAGTTAAGTAGGACCACTGAGTAAAAAGCATGTCAAATAGTTTCATACACTTCAAAGGTGATTGTATTAATGGTTAACCTTACTGATTTTGCCTTCTACATGGCCAAAAGCATAAAAACTCTAACTTCTAATTTCTTGAACAAAAAACATCATTCCAAGGTTATGTGAATTTTGCACTGTCATCATTTCTTTTGTGTATAAATTGCATCGCTGAGTTATAGTGTGGACACATAATTACGTGCGATGTATCTCAGGTAAACTTGCAACAACCATTCAGTAAGACTACAATTTGCAATTAGAAAAAATGTACCAAAACCAAAAATTGACATGTTACCTGATTTACAAATCTAACTAGAGCTTCCAACTTCTCAATGGTAGCGGTCATCTGTGGAAGGATTACTCCTTCGCCTAGTGTACCAGCTGCAACAGCCTCAGCAAGAATCTGATGGAGTTTTACCATTCCTTGGGACAACGCATCTTCTGCCTGCTGACAAGACTGGGTGAGGTTGCTAACCTCCTGGATTTGTTGATCTGACAATGGTTCCACATGTGGCGTGAGAACCTGTAGGAACCAAATGAGCATGTATAAGCACTTCACTTAACAAAAGACATCAGAAATACAACACCAATCATAGTTGACCTCTAAGAAAAAGAAACAACGGAAAAGATCTGCTGATGGATTTGCTTCAACTCCTCAAAGGGATTACACACTGACCAGGTATCGAGCATCAATCACGCAGTGGTTCTTACCAAGTCCTCTCAAATGACCAAATCCTTTTGATATTAGGCAAGAAAAGAATTGTAAACCCTCTCAGAACAATTTTCACTTCTACAATTAATAAATCTCATATATGGAGCTCAGGAGCTGTCCTCAGATAGGGTAGTTGAGAGGGAGGTGTCCAAAAGTGTTTGGAACACCAAGGCTACAAAATAATTTTTAAAATTGAAGAGTTGCTTCTTCCTAGGTGTGCAGTAAGGGATGGCATAGTCATACTAACAGCGGACTATCTGAAAAAGAGTACGATAATATCTGTGAGTTTGTGATTCATGTCTGCAAACAGTTGTATTCCCATTTTTCAACATATGTGACCCCAGATTAACTTGCATGTATGTGTAAGTGCTGAATCATCAATGACAGATTTTTCAATGAACATGACATTAGACATTGTTATGGCAAGTTATTCTAGATCGATCATCACCTTTAGAAGTTCGGAGGGGCGAAACCCCCCAATCCACAAGAAGAAGCGCTCAGCTGATGTCTTCCATGTGCCAGACATAAGGTAGAGAACATCGGCATTTGCGGCTGTAGCTTTCAAGCGAAAGAGATCAAAATAGTGATTCAAGCAACCCTCAACAAGAATGCGCAATTCTATTTCACCCATTTGGGAGTTCAGAGCATTCCTTAAATCATCTGTTAGTCTATCTTGCTCTTCCACCCAATGGCCGTACTCCATTTCAAAAGAAGCTATTCCTGCAGAATCACAAGTTAGGCAAAAGCTTATGTTTTTAATTGAGAATTTCTATATCTAAGGCCTTCTGACAATTTTTTTGAATGGTAATAATTGTATTCATAAAAAGCACAAGGTAGTGCTGGGATTCTGTACAAGTGAGCAAACGGCCAACAATCTCTTTGAATTCCAGTTTGTCACCCCACACCCCAACCTTGTGAAGCGGGAGACAGCACACCGGTGCCTTAAACTTGTGACAAGTGAACCAACAGTTCCTTTCACTCTTTGACTTTGACAATGCATGCTTCATGATGTAAATAAAATTTCAATAACTACATTTGGCTCAATGGCTTTCTTCACCTAATACGCGGATTTACTCATGAATATCGTTGGATTTTAGGATTTTTAAAGAAGCCTCTCAAGAACTCAAGGTGGAAGAATTAGGTTTTTTCTTCATTGAGGTAAGTTTGGACTTTTTTCTTAGCTTATGCATGTATCGGGTATGTATATTGGATGGGTTTTAAAGTTGGAAATGTGGATTATCAAATGGTAGTCACGAAATTGGAAATCTTGAACTTGTAAAATTATTTTGAGCACCCATATTATCATAATGGATAAAATAATCAGGTTTGATTATAATGAGGGTGTCCAATAGTTGGTCGGAGGTAGACAATGACTTGCGTTAACAGGGAAATAACATGATTTCAAACAAGAAATTGGACATGAAACAATACAGAGGAAGAGGAAAGGAAAGTGAATTAAGTTGAAAATTTAAAGGCAGATGATATGATGATAAGAATGCATCAAAACAACTACAGCAAATCAAAATATCAAAAGAATGTGTTCCCATGCATATAACTATCATTTCTGACCATGTAATTGAATCATATTGGTGGCATCTTATAAAAGTTATTAAGGCACTCCGACAAAGATCATAGTTGTACGTAGCAGATTATCTTTTCTTCAATTTGTTGTTTCTAGCCGATATTCTCTTTGATTATTTCCCTTTTTCATGCAAGATATTTTTCATATGGTAATGAAAGTGATCAAGGTAAGCAGGGAGAAACAAAAGAGGAGGAAGAATGAGAAGAATTTAGTCATTGAAAAACTGGTCGATAAATGCTAAAGAACATTATATTCATTAAATGAGAAGTGTAGCTAAAAGGATCGAGTAAACTATAATTCCAACAGGGAAGCAAATACATGCCATCTTCAATAATTATCCATCTACAACATTGCCTTCATGCAAGTAATTTTTATAAATAGTGATGTGATTAAATTTGTTTTTTTTAGAAAAAAAAAGAAGCTTAGCAGCAAATACACAACCAGAGCTTATTTGAAATAGTATTCAACAATAACAACAAAATAGGGGGTAACCTACAATCCTTACCGAGCAAATTTGTAAAATCAAATTCCATTTACAAAATTTAGAAAATCAAATCAAGAAATCCACTTAGTGCATATCAATCTACTTACTATTATTGATACTCAGATAGATTTGAGCAATGAATCCACACGAACTGTATTATATCATTCCAAGCACAATAAACTTCTTTTAGCAATCAACAACTAGTCAGCATCAATCTACACACCTGAATTTGCGGTTCCAGAGCAACCTATCTGACTAGCATCTAAACCATCACCTACATACAAACCCTGTTGCAAATGTTTGTTGATTTGTTATAATTATTTCATCCCAGAAAGTAAACTGTTTTTGAGATCAATAGCTAAAAAAGATCCAATATCTCAGATGTAGAAGCAAATTTTCCTTTACCTGTTGTCTATTACGTTCTAGTTCTTGTTCCAGCTGAAGCAGCTTCAGTTTACTATTTTCCAACTGCTGGACATAGGCCTGAGTAATACAATGTGAATTGAGAATATTTATGTCTCAATCAGAACAAGGTTTGCCTTCTTTGAAAAGACGTAACAAAATGGCAGAGCAATTCTGGGTAATGAATGAACAAAATTCAAGTGATACCTTCTTCCGTAAACGACTTTTACGAGCAGCCTCGCGGTTTTGTGCAAGGCGTCTACGCACCTGTATATGAAGCTACAGCATTAAGCAATTGCTATCAAGTGATACAAAGAGAAGTGCTTGAATAGGTGCAAGGAAACCACAAAACATGCATATTCAAGAACATAATAAACTGGGTGGGTATAGGCATATAACAAAAAGGATTCATTGATCATAAAATGGAGAAAAAAAAAGACAGGAACTCTTTGATTTTTTTAACAAGTCGGGTATGGATTCTTTAGCACCCTAATTCTCTTGTTGGCTATGATACTATGAAAAATAGAGAAGAAAGACCTTCACGTGAACAAAAGGATAAATACAACGATTTTCATGAAACAAACTCCGGTGAACCCCTTTTTCTTCATTCATTTCCCTCTAAAAGGAGCAAAAAGAAAAAAGAAAGGAATCTTAACACTCTAGTCGAATTAAGGTCTTTTAACCATTCTACCATATGCTATTGTAGATATGAAAGTTGTTGCGGAAGTTCAGTATTCAACCCATTTTCTTCACCTTCCCTATCATCAACAATTCTCATGATTAATTTTACTGCTTTCGATCTTCATGACCTGATACCTGGTATGCTGAGAAGATTGACTAGTTCATCTTCTTAAGCTAAGGGCATCTAATACCGCAGCAAACTTGCAAACACTTACCACACCTCATGCCTCAATTTTCTCCACCAATAGTCAGTTACAAAGCAGCAATATCAGGCTCTTAAAATAGCACAATATCAGGCTCTTAAAATAGCACAATATCAAAATCCAACAGACGCAAAAGCTCAAAATCATATGATCCAACCATCACCACCATCATTTAACAACTACCCGCTGGGAGTTGGGCAAAAAGAAAAGCAGACAAATATAGAAAATATATTTACCTTATCAATACGTTTAGTTGTTTCAGGTTCATATCTGTTAGACGTTCCAACTGTCACTTGTGATGGTTCCTCTATCTAGACATATAAATTATGTTTATTAGCATATTTTGCTGCATAACTAAAACAAAGAAAGATGTGAAAATAAAAGTCAAAAGGAAAAAAGTGTACCTCATTCTCTAGTCTTTTCTCCATAATAGGCATCTCATTCTCGAGGCAATTCTCGACTTCAAGAATCAAGGTATCTGGGAAACTGCTACCTCTGAAATCTCCCCACATGCCAATCTGATGGATTGGGTCACATATACCCATCCTTTTAGAAGCAACAAATTGACTATATGTTGAAGAATTCATTGCCTTCCGACTGCCATTTTAAAAAAACAAGCCAGTTAATAATTGTCAAGAACCTAGACAATGGCATATGCTTTTTATGGTACATAAAGAAAGAGGCAAGAAATGAGAAGGACCAGAAAATTACAAGGAACAAAATCCACAGAAAATTACAAGGAGTACTGAATTTCTTTTATACCATTAATACCAATATTATCTAATCCAGTAGACATACATCAGTATTAGTGTAGATGATAAGCCAAAGCAAAATATGTAACATTGGAATAGGTTGTTTGTGTATTGTCATGAGGTAAAGGGCTCAAAGAAACAAAGATCATAAATTTCCAGGTACATATATCCTCAAACACACATTCAGGTAATGATTATTTTCCCACATAATTCTCACAAATCTCAATGATTTCCAGAACACCAAATCCATGGTATTCCATTCTGTGTTGACACAAAAACAATTCCACAAAGGTATCAACAGGGTATGACCAGAAACTACTTTCAATCCAGGGAATGAGGAGGTGTTCAAGATGGAGAAAACATAGATTTGATTCCAAAAGTGATCGCGGCTAATTAAAAAAAACTGTGGAAGTTGCATCTATAATTTCGAGTACGAATGTAAAAACATCAATTACAAGTACTTTTTTTTATCATCAACTTCCTATAACAGGCCATTTCAACAACTCCTATCCTTTTTTTTTGGTGTATGTTTGTTCCCTGACCATCCAAGAAAGGAGTTGAAAGAAAGAAAGTGAAACGAGTTCAACAAACCAAGATGATCAACATTAGATTCATGTATTGAGCAAATTCAGTAGCTGAATCCAATCAAAAAGAGTTGACCTTCCCTTGAATTCAAACTCAACAATGAGCAACAATCAAAAGGGGTTCAATTTAACACACAAAAACAATTTAAAACAGCTTTATTTTGTCAAATTTCTTGTTCAAAAATCATGCACTACATAAAACAAAATCAGTAGATACCATGAAAAAAGTCTCCAACTATTTTATTTTTTTTTCAGGCAAGAGTACATTTCAATTAAAGCCTTACAGAGAAAAGGGGTGAAAGGTCAAACAAGCTAGTAACTTATTTAAACCTTTATAGCTGTTTCATTTCACAAATTTCAAACCAATCGGACAATAAATAAAAAGAATGACTTTTCTTGCAATAAAGACTCAATTTTGAACTAAGGGGGTTTAAAAAGGGATATAAAACTTCAAACAACAAATCAAAGTTACCAATTTCATTCACTAAATGCTTAAAAAGATTTACTATTTCATACCAAACAAAAACAGTAGAACAGAGAAAGGTAAACAAACCTTTAAGCCAACAACAGCTAAGTCTTCAAGAAACCTTTTTTTCCCCACTTCAAAACTCTAAAAGCCTAAATCCTTCTAAACACCCATAGAAGAAAAATAAAAAATTTGAATAGAATCTTGAAATCAAAATTCCAATATCATCAAATCAATAAAGCAATACCCAATTCTCCAAAAAAGATCACTCACTTTGCATATATGAATATGTATGAAGTTTGTATACACAAAGAGAGAGAAAATTTCTACATGTGTATGTTTGAAAATGGGGTTAATGGGTATCTATACCAATAGATACATATATAGTTTATTATATACATATATTATTGTTGTTACTATCATGTGCTACAGTTGAAACAAGATTAGAATCTTGAGAATGAGAACTTGTCATTTTTCCACTATTTTAACAAGAAAAAAAAAAGTCTTTTTCTTTGTGGGGGTCCCTGATACCAACACCGGGGGGGTGGGGTGGGGGTGGTTGGTGTCTCCGGCGACCAGCACTTGATTATGGGAATAATCGTTGGAGATGTGGCCATTAATGGCTGCACGCGCCATCAGACGGTAAGATTTAGGATTTAGCCATTTAAAAAAAAAACAATTGTGTGTTAGCTGGCATGGTGGTGACATCAAGGATAAAACAATGTTCCACTTTCTTTTTACTCGTAGGATGTTTGATATATACATTAAATTCATTTTACTAGTATAATGTTCAATATCTACATTGAAATTCAATTAATTAGTTATTTTAGCGGGGCTCATTTTCATTTTCATAGGTTGAGTAAAATTATTTGAACTTATGCATGGTAGGATTCATTTTTAAAAAAGAAAATTCATTTCTAAGATTCAGATCCACTAATCTAAACTTGCGCATTACACGATTACAAGATATTTCACAAAGCTTGGGGCGCTTGATTTTATTTTTAAAAATAATTGATAGACAATGCTCAAATCAATTAACCTTAAATTCGTTAAAAAAGAAATCCAACCATTTCACTTGCGCTTGAGAAAGGAACGATATTGTAATATTTGTATAAATAAGCTTAAAAGAAATTAGGGTTTATATTAGTTTAATTAATAGTAATGAATTGATAATTGGTTCATGGAAATAAATTTTGTTTTTATGTCTAGAGAAACTTTGCCCTAGAAGTTAACAATTTAGATTCGAATCCTATCAAAAAGAATTGTTGTTTAAGAAGAAATTTATTCGTATTTTGTGAAATGCCAAGATTATGAATGTTATTATGAAAAATCCAAATCAACTAATTTTAAATTCGTTAAAAAAATAAAAATTTCAATCATTTCACTATCGCATGGAAAAGAAATAATATTGTAATTTTTGTACAAATAAACCAAAAGAAATGAGGGTCTATATTAGTTTAATTACTAGTAAAGAATTGATAATTGGATTCTAGAATATTCATTGAAATAAATTTTATTTTTATGTCTAGAGAAACTTTGCCCTAGAAGTTAACAATTTAGATTCAAATCCTGTAAAAAAAATTATTGTTTAAGAAGAAATTTACTCGTATTTTGTGAAAATATCAAGATTATAAATGTGATTGGTGTTATAAAAATATTTTCTTTCCAACCATATAGTATATAGTGTGAATAAGACAAGTAAGCGGCATGATATGTGCTAAAAAAATAGCTGTGAATATTTATTTAGTAGACATAAACAAATATCTAAATTAGTTTTTATTTGACAAGTAAATATTTTGATTTGTCTTTGTTGTGTCTTATTAATATTGACATGATATATAATTTTATAGATGTCTAAATAATCATTTTATAATTAATGTGTTTTAATTATTATGGTGAAAAAAATTAAAATATCTGAATACGCATATTTAAAAATAAAGTGACCAATATATTTTTAATTTTTTATTAGTACTTGATTATAGTGCAGCAAAAATTAAATGTTTAAAATTCAATAATAATATTTCATTGTTTAACAAAAGAAAACTAGGTATGAACAAGGTTGGGATATTTATGAAATTATTTTATTTTATATGATAATAGTTTCATCATTTAATGTAAATAATGAAATAAAGTTAATCAAATTACTATTTCAAATCAAACATAAAATAGAATTAATCTTAAATATTATTTTAAAATTATTATGTTTATACCAAACCACCCAATGAACCATTAGGCAATTCAATATTATGTGAATATCGATATATTCTTCCATTCACATAATGCTTTAATTTTTTTCTCTTTTTTATCAAAGCCATGTCCAACAAGCTACAACTCCACATTTTAGCTCAATGTTTTATTCGAAAATTAAATTTGTTTGTCATTGAGCTTAAAATAATTTTTAATCATTCAATAGTTCTTAGAGCTACTTAAGTAAATTTGATGCATTCATTAAGTATGGGTGAGTTTTTCTCATTTTTGTTCTCCTTACTTCTTTTTATAATTATTAATATTACACTTTATTTGGACAGTTATTACGTATTGCTTTGTATATATCGTATCGTATTATGTTATATTACATTATACGGTATTGTTTTAATGAATATAAAGCTTGAGTTGATTGTATCATTTTAATGAATATAAAGCTTCGGTTGATTGTATCGTTTTTCTTCATTACATAATGTCACACACATTCATAATTTGGATGATCAATCTATAAGAAAACTAGGATACTAAGTAGAGTTATCATAAATAGGTAGGATAAAATAAATATAATTATTATTAAATACTAAGGTAACGACGTAATCACATAAAATAGGTCGTTACATAAAATGAGTCTTTTTATTAATTATTACTTAGCTTAACGATAGATTATAACGTTAATACATAATACAACGGGTAAAAACCATCCAAACAAGGTGTTAGTATTCTTCCTATTAATAATACAACGGGTAAAAACCATCCAAACAAGGTGTTAGTATTCTTCCTATTAATAATGCGACCAATTTTCACCAATGCATGAGGCAATTATTACTATAAATAATTTATGTTTTTTGCCTTGTTTTATATGACAATATCATTTATTGAAGCGTGAGAATAGTTCTATCTTTGATTGTCATTTTTTCAAACATATGCAAATTTATTATTAAAGAATTAATATCAATTTTACATCAAAAGTTAAGTATTTGACTCTTATGTACCTCTTGGCTCTTAGTCAAAGAAATGATTATCTTTAAATACCTTTAATGATCATGAAAACTAATGTTAAGCATGTTTAATATAGCATTTTACTTTTTGCTAAGTATAAAAATTTAGCACATCACTTACAGTGTGCGGTTACTAGTTTATATTTTTGCTTAATTAAAATTAGTGCGGGTAATTTAAGTTTATTTTTCAACTATCCGTTCAAATAGTCCTTCAAATATGGATTGAAAGCGTGATTTTAAATATAGGTAATATTTGAGATTACATTCATATTTACTCATTAAAATATGGGTATATTATGGATAAACTACGGGTAAATATGGGTATTGCAAATTTTTTTCAAATTTTCAAAAAAACCTTTAGCTATCAAGTTTTAGAAGCGTTTTTTAAAACTTTTATTTATGGGTCCTTATTAATATTTCAACTATTGACCTCCACCCCATGCTTCAAAAAAAAAAGATTAAAGTTTATTTTTAAAAAATGTTTTGAACTTGAAATTTCATTTTTTCATCCCTACCATCGTCTCCCATCACCCCCTACTCCCACCCCACCCCCAACCAAAATAAAATTAAGTTTGTTTTAAAAATTTCAACTTTAAATATTTATTTTTTCACCTTGGACCCACCCTAGCCATTGTCTCCCCACCCCCACCACCTACCCTTAACCAACCCTTACCCTTCAAAAATATAAAGTTTGTTTAAACAATATTTTTAACTTCAAATTTTTTTCACCCTACCCTGGACCCCTCACCCCAACCTGAAATTTTTTTAAAAAGTTTTTTTTTTACTTTTATAATAAAATAAAACTAAATGAAGCATTTTTAACAGATTTCATCAAAAAAAAGACTAAAATATTTTCTCCATATTGAATTCTTAAGTAAAGAACTATTTATTCATGAAATATGGGTAAAATATGGGTAAACTAGTATTTTACCCAACCCATTTTTATCCATATCAAATATGGGCGGATTGAATGATTATCCATTTTATGTTTACCCATTTTTAACCCGCCCACATTTAACCCAACCCGCCCATTTGCCACCTCTAATTAAAATATATATAAGGTATTCATCAATTTATGTAATATACGTAATTAAGTAATGTATAAATAACATGCGCGTGTAATTCACGTGATTCATGGGAGCTTGAAAAGAAGTCAATATTTGGGCATTTCGAAATGGTGGTTGTGAGTTGTGACGGAAGCAAAATGTGTTGCTTCAATGACTTTTCTTTATTTAATTAAATAAATAAATTTAAATTTACAAACAAGTTTAAAAATAAAATGATTGATACGTAATACTTTATTTTTTAAAATAAAACAAATGTTATAACCCTAATGGAGTACCTACTTTCAATTATTGAATAAGAAATTAAAAATCTCACGTCTTTCAATTGGAATTAAGTTCTTGCAACTTTGGAGAAGGAAAACTTGAATATCGACAAATTTAATAAGTTAAAGTAACTTTAATAACAGAAAGAAAAAAAAATTTAACTTATATACAACACGAAATATATTTATATTATTAATACTCAGATTAAATTTTTATTGTAATAAATAACTTATTTTATTTTTAAGATTATAAATTTTATAGTTTAAAAAGAAAAAACTTCAAATAGATTTGTACTCGTGGGGAGTGAGATACTATTATGATTCATAATTTTTTTTTCAAGTAGCATATATATAATTAACTAAAACAAATTAAGCGAAGGTTATTCTTTTTGTATAAACGATTTGAGTTGTTTTTTAATACGAATAAACCACTAATTGTGTGGTAAGATGATTAAAGTTTAAATAAGTATATATAGAATATTATTTCGTCAAAATATATATTGCAACATAAACATTCTTTTACAATTGATATGAATGTACGATATAAGTTATGATGAGTTAAGTTAAATATAATAGTACCTTTAGCTAAGATTCTTATGGGTGGCATAATATTTAATTTCGAATCGATAACTCAGTGATATCTCAAGATCATATAATTCAAATTGTGAATCTGTCTAATCCTTAAAACATTATCAATTATTTACAATTCAAATGGTCCATAGATTCAATGATTATATTCCAAATTTATCAAATTGAAATTGTGAATATTGCTTATGCTTAAAATGTTATCAATTACACCTTGAAAAAAAAACCAATTAGAAACATAGTTTTGACATGTACTATATGCCTAATGTAATCTTGGTCTAGTCATAAAGTGATCAATGAATATATGGAAAAATGCAAAGTTTTGAAAATTGTGAGTTAATCTCTTGTACTTTAATTTTTAAGATAAAAGGAACATCAATTTTGGCTTAAAAAACAAGTAATCAAAAGAAATACCAAAAGGAAACAACAAGTACAACCTTGGCTTTAATCTTTTATTATATGGTCATAGAATTTATAATTTAAAAAGTAAGAAAGACCAAAAGGAAACAACAAGTACAACCTTGGCTTTAATCTTTTATTATATGGTCACAGAAGTTATAATTTAAAAAGTAAGATCATTGTAATTAAATAATTAAAATCTTTGGAAGGCAATAAATAAAATGAGGCCACATAAGTTCTACAAAGTTACGTGCCTAATATCAACATTTAAGTTTGACTTTGAAATTAGTACTTATAAACCTAATCATTTTAAGTGACTTTCTTGATTAGTTTTTAAATTTGTTAAAAAGAGCAGAAGAGATATTTCTATATTTGAAAACAAAGTAATATTAAGAGTTACCTAGTATTTACTAGTGATAAAATGCAAAAATTATTTTGTGAAATCATACGTCAAATTATGTGATACCTGATCCAAAAACCACAGTCATAATATTGGAACTTCATTTTGATACAAGTTGACATGATTTATTGGAACTTCATTTTGATTGTACTTCAAAACTCCTTTTTTATTTATTGACATTTGTGTTTATTCAAACATAACATAAAATGATCTGATATAGTACATAGATACTATAAAACAATCCATTTTTTTAGTACATAGAAATATAAAACAATCCATTTTTAGTACATAGAAATATAAAACAATCCATAAATGTACGTGGTCTTATCAAGCTCGCACGTAATTGTGAGGATTATTATAAGTGGATAAATTAGTTGTCATTCATGTAGGGTGCATATACAAATTAAAGAACCTTAGCAGTAATACTGATTTAAATAATGAATGTAGTGCACCGATAAACACTTTTTTATTCTTAATTAGAGATTTAAAATTTGATTCGATCTCAATAAATACAAACTCACTTTTGTTGAAAAACATTTTACATTTAATATAAAAATTTTCAACGCGAATTTAATTAGATCAATTATAAATACCCTCATGCATTAGGAATGTCCAAGAGGTTGCCAAAGCTAGATTGATTACCTTTAATTAGCCTCTAGGGTTAAGTCAATAGAGGTATTTAGTCCTCTCAAGAGCATGAAGAGACATGGTATTAAAAAGCTGATAAGTAATTAATTAGCACATTTTATCCACTAATGTTATCTTATTTTAGATTTCCCTTTTTTGGGCAATAACTACTATATATTAAAGCTGTTTTTATTTTCAGAACTTGGCAATTTTAATATTAATACATTTGATCTTTTGTGTACTTTGGGTGTCTTTTTGTCCACCCTAATCTCAACTTCCCTCCCTCCCTACCTAATGCCCCTTCAAATTCTATAAAGACATAGGGGACAACTTAATTAAGCTTTAATTATTAGGATAATTTTGTCTCTTATTCTTGTTTGGGACAACTAGATCTTTTAATTAGATTGACACATATATATATATATTTCTTAATTACTTTGAAGGGGTACACAATTGTAGTAGATTTATTTCTTCATACATTTCTAAATAACCATCTTCAAGGAGGTCACTATACAAGTATATATGTAATAAATATAGTATGTTTTGACTTTAAATATACTCCATTTTTCTCAAAGAAATTGATCAAAATACAATGTATGCAAGTCAACTTATTGAATTTTCGATATGAAATTCTTACATTTTTTTTTAAAATTACATTAAAATAACTAAATTTGATAGCTAAATTTGCATATTCTATCAAATACTTCTAAACATATGTAATATCGTATATTTTAACTTTAAACATACTACGAAAGTTAATATCAATAATTTTTTTGTAAAAAATTACAGATTGAATTCTTATTTTAAAATTACAAAAATATATTGTGTATCACAAAACTTGATAGCTAAATTACCTTAAAAGATTTAATAAAGCTATATTGTTAGTTTACTTCCTAAATAATATATTAATATTTTTTTGGGATGGAGAGAGTATGTTTTTTTTTCCTTTTAAGGTTACATAATAGTTTGATGTCCATGCTTATACAATGAATATTCCCTTTTATGTCTTAGCACACAAAGAAATAGATGTTATAAAATATTTTTAAACGTAGTAGGCATGGAAAATCAATACTCTAATATCACATGAAAATTAATTATATCAACAAGTGGTGGAGTCTAAATTTTTTCATCGATTTAGTGGCATTACATCATAACACAAGAAAATATACCTCACCTCTTCCCCTTCTACCTAAAGTCCAAAGCATTAAAGTTAATAATATTTTAATTTGATCTTTATGTTGTTAGTAAATTTTAATTTTTACAATATTAAATTAATCATGTTTAATTTGTAATTAATTGATATGTACATTGTTAATTTTTTTAATTGTGAATATTTATAAATTTACAAATTAAGTAATAGTTACATAATTTAAATGCACATTTGTTACATTAAGTTTAAATTGCTATTTCATATTTTAAAGTATAAATGATTTTAAAAATAATCTAGATATAACAATTTCCTATTTATAGGGACCGAAAACACATGTTTCAATTTTTTGAAGATTAGATATACTAATAAATCATATATCACATTAACTAAAATATGAATTTATCAATAATTGAGGTATCAAAATATATTCGGATTTTTTAAACCATAAATCAATAAAGACAGTTTGTTTACAAAATTAGCTATTTGAGTTTTTTAATGCAAAAAATATATATGCACTAAACAATAATATATAAAAATAACCATGCGACGAATAATAACATATGATATATAGAATATTTTACTATTTAAAGATGGAATAAAATTAAAGAAGAATTGCTTATATTGGGTCACTTAAACTAAAAGCAATATTTGTATCTTCAGATCGATACTCTTATCCACGTCTTGTTAATTTAATATTTATTCATATTCCACATTTTATCTCGTATAGTATTACTTAGATTCTTATATAGTTATTACTAAAATTACTAATATAACATTTAATTTTTAATATAAAACTTCGCATAAAATTTAAAAAAAATTACTGAAATACACGTTTTATATTTTTCTTATTTCCAATATCTCCTATTTCTAAGAACCTCTAAAATCCCTTATATCTCTCTATAAAATCTACTATAAATTTTGTATGAAATGGTAATACATAATTCTACACAAAAAATTCTTGCCCTCCAACAAAAAGACACCTAACGAAATAGTTGTTGATTACTCAATTTTGCGCATTGGATTTTTGAAAAATTATAATATCAATAAAAAAAATGTTCTGTTAAAAACAGATAAGTTGGATGTAGAGAGAAGAAGAAGCCATGAACAGAGAAGATTCTGGAGAAGAAGAAGAACTGATATTATTGATCAACTAACTATTCTATACATTATGATCATGTATTTATACTTTGTACAATCAACAAACTTAATACTTGAAAAAGGAATCTAAAAACTAACTTACTAACAACTAATTTGTAACTTATTTAACTAACTAATTCCTGAGTTAGTTACTAACAACTTTATAATCTCAACACTCCCCCTCAAGTTGTAGGTTGAAAAACATTTATCAACCCCAACTTGTCTAATATGTAATTGTGCTGTTGACCTCCCAAAACCTTAGTTAAAAGGTCAGCTTCTTGATCAGTTCCACGAATGTACATTGTCTTGATCAATCCCTTTTGTATTTTTTCCCTAACAAAGTGACAATCAATCTCTATGTGTTTAGTCCTTTCATGAAATATAGGATTTCCAGCAATCTGAATGGCAGCTTTGTTGTCACAAAATAACTCTACTGGAACTTTCACCTTCATGTTCATCTCTTCCAACAGTCCCACTAGCCAAATAATTTCAGCTACTGCTGATGCCATGCTTCTATATTCTGCTTCAGCAGTACTCCTTGATATAGTTTCTTGCTTCTTTGATTTCCAAGAAATCAGAGAACTGCCTAACTTCATACAATAACCAGTTACTGATTTTCATGTTACTGCACATGATGCCCAATCAGAATCACAAAAACCTCTAAGTGTACAATCCTTTTTACTACTCAATAAAATTCCCAAACCTGGTCTTCCCTTCAGATATCTCACAACATGAAGTGCTCCTTCTAGATGAGATTGTTTCGGATCATGCATGAACTGACTCAAAGTCTGCACTGCATATGAAATATCTGGCCTTGTGACTGCCACATAAAAAAGCTTTCCCACTAATCTCTGATAAACATGTTTGTCTATCAATTGTGGATCATCTGACTCATTATCATCATGCTTTCTTAGATGTTTGTCATAATCAGATGTAGTGAACTTCATGTGCTGTTCCAATGGTGTGATTGCAGGCTTTGCTCCTGCTAAACCCCATTCTGAAATCAACTCTAATATGTACTTTCTTTGTGTCATCAATATTCCTTTGCTGGACCTCAAAAATTCTATGCCTAGAAAATATCTCAGCTCCCCTAAATCTTTGATCTTGAAATTTTGTTGCAAAATATTTTTTGACTCCTTGATAAGTTGCAGATCATTTCCAGTAATGATCAAATCATCTACATAAACAAGTATCATTACAATCTTCTGGTCTACCTATTTTGTGAACAAGGAATAGTCATGCTTGCTTTGCTGAAACCCAGATTCAACTAATGCAGTAGTGAGTTTTATATTCCACTGCCTTGATGCTTGCTTAAGGCCATATAATGATTTCTTCAATCTGCAAACTTTAGATATCTCCCCCTTACTGCCAAAACCTTGAGGCAGTACCATAAAGACTTCTTCATGAAGATCACCTTGTAAAAAAGCATTGAATACATCCATTTGAAAAACAGGCCAATTATGCATAGCAGCCAAAGAAAGAGCACATCGAACAGTGACCATTTTTGCAACAGGGGAAAAAGTGTCATGAAAATCAATCCCTTCTTGTTGAGTATAACCTTTAGCAACTAAACGAGCTTTGAACCTTTCAATGGACCCATCAACATTGTATTTGATCTTGTAAACCCATTTACAGCCTATGGGTTTCTTACCAGCTGGTAAATCAACAATCTCCCAGGTTTTGTTAAGTACAAGAGCATCAATCTCTTGTTTCATTGCTTGAACCCATCTGTCATCTAGTATAGCTTCACCATAAGAGGTAGGTTCAATTGAATTAGAAAAAGTGGAGAGTAAAGCTTGATAAGCAAGGCTAAGATGAGAGTATTGAATAACATGATGAATAGAATGAGGAGCTAATTTTGTAGAAGGTATAGAATGAACATAATCAGAAAGCCAAATGGGAGGTTTAGTGGCTCTGGATGATCTCTTTGAAGGTAAGGAAATGGTAGGAGAAGTAACTGCAGTAGGAGGTTGAGAGACTGGAGGTTGAGAAATCGGAAGAGATGGTGATGAAGTAGATGGTGGTGATAACAATGGAACAGGTGATTGTGAAGTGACTATTGGAGGGTTGGGATCTGGATCAAGAAGATATGATGGAATAGGAAAATTAGACAATAAAGAATCAGAAGAAGGAGAAGTTGAAGTTTGCTTGAATGGAAAAATATGTTCCCTAAAATGAACATCCCTACTGACAAAAAATGAGTGAGATTGTAGATCATAAAGTCTATATCCCTTTTGAAAAGAAGAATAACCCATGAATACAGCAGGTATAGCTCGTGGTAAAAACTTGTCATGAGGATTTGGATCAGTGGCATAACATAAGCATCCTAAAGTCCTCATATGGACTAAAGAAGGAGGTATATTGTGGAGCTTTTCATATGGTGAAATACCATGAAGAACACTAGAGGGTAGCCTATTTATAATGTAAGTTGCTGCAAGTATGCAGTCACCCCAAAATTTGAGAGGAATACACCCTTGGAATCTTAGAGCTCGTGCTACCTCTAGTAAGTGCCTATGTTTTCTCTCAGCCACCCCATTTTGTTGTGGGGTGTATACACATGTTCTTTGATGGACAATACGAAGAGATTGGAAAAAAGAGGTACATTGAGAATTAAGGAATTCAAGACCATTATCTGAACGCATGATCTTAATGGTAGTGTTAAACTGATTTTGTATCAAATTAACAAATACTTTCAAATGAAGCAAACAATCACTTTTGTATTTCAACAAGAAAACCCAAGTCATGCGACTGAAATCATCAACAAGAGTGAGAAAGTATTTATTGCCATTGTAAGTGTCATGTTTATAGGGTCCCCATACATCCATATGCACTAATTGAAAAGGCTGAATAGTAACAGTATGATGTACTGGAAAAGAAAATCTAGTTTGTTTGGAAATAGGACAGATTGGACAATTACAAATTTGATCATTATCTAATGTATGCTTGATGGTAGAAATCTGTCTGAGTACTGGGATTGGAGCATGCCCAAGTCTTTGTTGCCATACAGAACTTTTGACATCACTAGAGTTAACAGAAAGACAGAAGAAACATTTTGCAGGCTAGAATTAATGGTTGGTGATGGTGATTTGGTGGAAAGAATGTATAAACCATCCTTGACTTTACCAATCCCCTTCACCTTGCCAGTGTAAAGATCCTGAAAAAGAAAGAAATCAGGGTAAAAAGAAGCAAAACAATGAAGGTCTTTAGTAAGTTGGGATACTGATAATAAGTTGTGTTTGAACATAGGTATATGCAGAACATCTTTGAGAAGTTGGTCTTTGTCTAGTTGGCAAGTCCCTTTATGAGTGATTTGAGCTATATCACCATTAGGTAAATGAACTTGATTATGAGGAGAAGGTGAAAGAGCAGTACTAGATGACATTAAGTCCATAGAAGAAACCATATGATGTGATGCTCCTGTATCAACAATCCAGAAATTAGTTTTAAAACCAGCTAGAAAACAATTGATAGTACCTGCCATGTTAGCTACATTTTCAGGTGACTCTTGTTTGTCAATCAATGTGAGAAGCTTCTGAAACTGATCAGCAGTGAAACCTTGTTCATGGAATTGTGGTGCATCATTCTGACGACTAGCATTGTGAGCATTATAACCATTAACATTTGGAGCATTACCAGTCCTGTATCCATTATATCCACTTTGTTCTCTATTGAAATTTCCTCCTCTGAAACCACAATTCTCTCTAACCTTATTCCTGGTGAACTTGAAATCAGGTGGATAACCAATCAATTTATAACACTTTTCTCTAGTATGTCCTTTAAGATGACAGAAATCACAATGTAGATTGAAATTCTTCTTCACCCTCATATTATTGTTAGCTCTTGAATGTATATCATTTGTACCAGCAGAATTTGAGGATTCACCTTCCTCATAACGAGAAGTCACAATAGATCTTTGTTTTTGTTTAGAATCAGATCCATATCTTGACACAGCAGCTGCAGCAAGTGCAGAAGATTCACCTTCCTCATAGTGTGGTCTAGAATGAGAGCTCTGTGCGACTACATTCAAATGTGCACGTTGACTCTCCTCATGAATGATCAGAGAATATGCTTGATTTACTGAAGGGATGGATGGCATCATCAAAATTTGGCTTCTCGATTGACTGTAATTTTCATTCAATCCTCCCAAAAATTGCATGAGTTTTTGTTGCTCCAGATTATTGATAAACTCACGAGACTTATCACACGAGCAAGAAGGAGGTGGAACTAGAGATTCATACTCCTCCCAAAGCTCCCTCAATCGAGAAAAATATACAGAAATAGTCGATGTACCTTGAGTTAGTGTTGCAATTCCTCTGTGGATGTGATAGATCTTTGTGGCATTCACCTTATCAAACCTCTCTTTGAGATCTACCCAGACCTTATGAGCATTTGAAGAATATACAATTCCATTCACCAAATCTTTTGACACATAACTCATTATCCAGGATAACACAATTGCATTTACCCGCTCCCATTGGTGTGCCATCTGACCTTCATACATGTCCTTTCTGCAAGTGCCATCAACAAAACCAATTTTGTTCTTCCCTAGCAAGACAATACGCATCGATTTACTCCAGAGTATGTAATTTTCCATTCCAGTGAGAACACAATGAGCTAGATTCACTCCTGGAATATCAGAATTTTGTAGAAAAAGTGGATCAAAGGAATCAAAACTCGAGATGGATCGTGAAGTATTAACATGTCCAGATCCATTGATGTTATCTCCATCAGCTTCTGAAGATGAATTTTCAATCGCCATTGATGAATGAAAAAAGAAAAAAACGAGATTTCTCCAGAAGAAGAAAAAAATCAAAAGAGAGAATTTGAGATGAAATTGATATCAAAAAAATGAAATTGACATCAGTGAATAGCCATTAACAGAGCTCTGATACCATGTTAAAAACAGATAAGTTGGATGTAGAGAGAAGAAGAAGCCATGAACAGAGAAGATTCTGGAGAAGAAGAAGAACTGATATTATTGATCAACTAACTATTCTATACATTATGATCATGTATTTATATTTTGTACAATCAACAAACTTGATACTTGAAAAAGGAATCTAAAAACTAACTTACTAACAACTAATTTGTAACTTATTTAACTAACTAATTCCTGAGTTAGTTACTAACAACTTTATAATCTCAACATGTTCTATTATTAATTTGAATTTTCATAAATTATATAATTTTAAATACTTTTTGGGGGAATAACTCCTTACTCATACGTAAGATATCTACTAGATTAAAAATACGACTAATTACAACTTAATTTTAAGATTAAATAGATCCTCCTAATTATATTGGGATACAAATTGGGCCGGCAATTAGTTTCCTTAAAACAAACAGTGGGCTAATATTTATTTATTTATTTATTGGTAAAAACTAATCTATAAATTATGTAAGAATGAGAGATCAAAGTACAAGTAAATTTTCATATTATTTTATCTAATAATGATTATTTCATGAGGAAAATTTTAATTTAACTTGTCAGAAAAAAAGAATAATGTTCATCGTATTCTAACAAAGAATAACTCTCTTCATTTATAATTTATTGAAGGGGTTAGTAGCTCTTTTTCAGTCATTTCAATATATAACTAAATATATTTGACTTTCAATTAATTAAAATGTTCACTTTTAATTTCTTCTCTAGTAAATGCTCATAATTTTATCATAATTATCAATCTACTCATTTTCTAAGTTAAATATGAATCCATATTTAACGCTAATATAATTTTGAAAATATTCAAATTAATTTTCTATAAAAAGGGCTAAAAATATGTATATTTAAAATAATTAAAATTTAAATATACTTTTGTTGAATATCATAAAGACTAAAATAAAAATTTACTTATAATTACATAGAAACAAAAAATGATGGAATTCAAAATTTTAGAAACAATTACTTCATTTTATTTGACTTTAATAAAAGAAGAAGATGTATATTAGAGAATATATATTTCACAAAATGAGTAAATAGAATGAACCACTCTAGGGTCAATATCCTATCTTTGTTTGTTTTTTATCTCATTTCCCTATCAAAATGTATATATTATTATTTTTTTAAGAAAAAACAAAGGGAATTAAGTTGGCCATCCATTATTGAGAATATTCAATTATAGAAGGAGTATTAATTAGTTTGGCCCGACAAAATGTAATGTACATTTCATTTCAACACTTTGAAAATGAAATTTACAACAACATATCTCTCTCTATTAATACTTTTTCTGATTGTGGTATTTTTCATTTACATACTTAAAAAATGAGAGGCAATTGAATATTTTATTCATATTTATATATATTTTTAAGATATTATATTTTCTTATTGAATATTTACTTTATAATTAAAATGTCTATAGTCTTCAAAAATAATTACTACAACAATAGTAATTTATTATAAACTTCTAAATTGATAAATGTTTCTAGTGGGGACTGTTGCAACACAAGGTGAATATAACAAAATAGTGATTGAAAAAATATATTAACGTATATAATAAAGTATGTGACATGTATTTAATATATATGTATTTTATTTTTAATAAAATTCATTTTTTAGTTAGGATGGATTAATATGCATCCTCAACTTTGTTTTTGTCATTTATTTATTTATTTATTTATTATTATTATTATTATAATAAATTAGTTAGTATGATTTAATACACACGTCATTAAATAATTTTCGATTAGTCGATCAAGAAAAGGGTACTTTTAATTATATGGAATAGTTATAGTGGGGTTCTTTTCCAAATAATAAGTAAAAAACTCATTACATTACATATTAAGGGCCCGTTTGGATGGGCTTAATAAAAGCAGCTTTAAAAAAGTACTTTTGAAAGTGCTGAAACTTATTTTTAAAATAAGCAGTTATGTGTTTGGATAAAAGTGCTGAAGTTGCTATGCCAAACATGAAAAAGGAAAAATGGAAGAAAGAGATGTTAGGGTTATGTGGGTAATTTGTAGATTGTATAAAAATATTAAGGGCAAAAAGATAAAAATGTGGTCAACTTAAAACAGCTTATAAGCTAAAAAAAAAAAAGCATCCCTACCCCAGCTTTTAACTTTTGGCTTAAAATAAGTTTTTTTTAAACTTAAAATAAGTTATTTTGAGTATTGCCAAACAGCTAAATAAGTCAAAAATCAGCTTTTAAGTCAGTTTGACCAGCTTTTAAGCTGAGCCAAACAGGCTCTAAGTAACAAATCATCATGTTCCCTCCATATATATAATTAACCTTACATTTATCCCATTATCACATGGTGCATGCTCCCATGCCCCAACCTTTTCATTTTATTTTTATTGGAGTTTTTTTACTCAATATCTATATTTGAGTTTGATTTATTTAAGTTCATATTGAGTAGATATTTTTTAAGGATAATATTTTTAATAAAGATTTACTTTTACATACTCAAAATTTAAAATTAAGAAAAAAAGCAACCTCATTCACTTGTTTACCACATTTTTAGTGGTTCCCCCAAATCTCAATCATACAACACTACCATTAAGTAGTAGTCCCAACAATAAGGAAAAAGATTATCAGAAATAAAATAGTGTTAGATTCAGAAATTTAAAATAGTAAAAAATATATTATTGAAATTCATTTTGAAACTTTAACACACAAAAAAAAACAAAATACTATTGAGTTTTAAACAAATTATTTATTTTGTATTAAAATAATTTTTTATGTATAAAATTATAAATATAGAATATGACCAAACCTATTAAATTTTGCAAAAATTGAATAGCTTTCTCTTTTAGTTCCGTCCCTTATTAAAAGAGATAAATCATTGATTTTGACCAAGAAGTTACACTTTTTGATTAAAAGTAAGAAAAGATTGAAACATAAATGCAGAGTAAAGTTGTTTCGTCCAAGTACACTTTTAGTCCAAAAATAAAAAGAATTATGTCATCTAAGAAAAATATATAGTGACACGTAACTTTCCATTCATGTTATAATGTCACGGTATTTTCTACTATGCTTTTATGAAAGAACAAAAATGGAAGTTTTTCCTTCTTTCTTTTTTTCTCTTTTTCTTTGGAAAAAAAAATATAAACATCATGCCCAACTAAGTGTCTTAGTCTATCACGTAATTATCATGTTCGATTTGGACTAGCTCATTTTTTGTGAATGATATTATTTAATAATTTATCTTTTAACACATATCTCATACAGTATGATTCTTTTAACATTTGAATTCATGAATTTGATTCTGATATCACTTATTAAAATTAAGCGCTAAGTATTATATTAAAAGATATATCTTATATCAAATACACTACTTTATTTCT
This sequence comes from Solanum pennellii, assembly GCF_001406875.1. Classification (NCBI taxonomy): domain Eukaryota; kingdom Viridiplantae; phylum Streptophyta; class Magnoliopsida; order Solanales; family Solanaceae; genus Solanum; species Solanum pennellii. The sequence continues at coordinate 63,280,080 of NC_028640.1, forward strand.
CATCTATTTACCATGGAAGTGTCAATATGTCATGAACATGACAAAGGACCAATCACCCCAATTCCTTATGGACTTTGCCATAGGGACATGTTTAAGTTTAAAGTTTTTACATAGTTCAAACTTCAAGGTTAAGGTTTAGATAGGTTAATAATATTTTTATTTTACTATTAATATAATTTATTTTGTCTTGTTTAATTTAGTCCATTAAATACTTTTAAAAAGAGAATATTATTTTTTAAATAGGGGGAGGGGGAGGGAAAATGGGGAGGAGATTACAATATAGGAATTAAACCTCATCTAACAAGTTAGAGTTCATGTAATCAATCAACTCAGTGACTAACTAATATTATAATTATAAGAGAAAAGACATAAAGTTATCATTAAAATTGTTTCGAATTTTCATAAAGACATCTTAACTTTGCGACTCTCCTATTAATGGAGTAATAGAACGATTGTAAAGTTAAGGTGTCTTTTTAAAAATTCGGAACAACTTTAGTGATGATTTTATTTCTTTTCACTAGTTATAACTTATATAATGTAAGAAAAAAAAGATTTAGTAGATCCTCAAACGAATAATAAGAAAACAAATAAAAACTTCAAAATTTCGTAAGAAATAAACGGTTTGGATTATAATTTGTTTTTTGATTCATTTCAGTTCACCTCATTTCATCTCAAGTATGTTTTGGGTGGGTGAATGATGATAACTTAGTCATTAGCTCCACTTATTTTGGCATGTCCAATAATTTGAGTCACTCTACTCGTTTAACACCTCTAGTTTAAATATTATCATAATTAATGATATAAATAGAGTATAATATTTATCTATTTGATATTATAATTCTTTTTAAATCCAATTCGACCGTCCAAAAATATGTGCAATTTTCTCAAGATGTATAAATTCATTAAGAAATATGATAGAAGTCCTACATAATCAAATTCTGTAAGGTTCTCCCTCTGGTCTTTTATCTATCACTTTAATTAGTACATAAAAAAATATTCCAAATTATTTATCATTAAAAAAATTCAAGAAGGCATCAATATTTATTTATTTTTAACAATGCCACCCTTGTTACTCCAAGATTTTTTAAGTACTCATTATACAAAAAAAAAAAAAAAAAAAGAAAAGAGAGGGGTAATTTAATCAATCCTTTATGCTTAATGTTATTAATTATTTTTTAATTTAGTAGTTGCGTCAAAATTTACAACTTTACTGTTTTTTTTTTTTTAAAAAAAAACTTTTCATGTGGACTAAGTGCTATTTTAATAATCGTTATTTGACTTATGTGTCTCATTTATATAGATGAGTTTGTCATTATCAAGTTAGGCTAACCATGTCTTTACATAAATTAATCAAGCATGAAAAAAAATAAAGCAAACTATTTTAGACTCAATTTGCATGGTCTAAATCTCCCTTTTCTTGATTTGCATGTTCACTTTTTATAATACTTTTTTTTATGCGAAGGATGATGGAGTATTCTGGTGGAAAAATAATGGAAACTATTGACAATTTCTTAAAGTTAGAGATTAATTTTAGGCCTCTGTCTACGATAATTCTTTCAAGTTGACATTAACTTTTACTTGGGCCTATTTTATTTTTATTAAAATTAAGGCTTGAACTTGAATGCACATGAATGATTTACACACACATATATATAATTATTCTTATTTTATTTTCTTGAAAAACAAGTAATTAATTCAACACAAACTAGTCTTAAGTAAAAAAGTGAAACATCTCTATGTTCTTTAATGTGTTTGCCATGTATTCTTTTCTAAAATAATCTCTATGTTCTTTAATGTGTTTGCCATGTATTCTTTTATAAAATAAATAATGAACATGAAATACGTTCAAATGATTTTAAACAAATTCATAAAGGCATCATCGTCCAATTTCAACAACACATATTTATGAAATTGCTTTGAAATTTAATCAAATAAATTTATTACAATAATTTATATAAATTCTTGATAAACAAGCAATAAGAACAAAAATTTAAATGTTTAAGGAAAATAATTTGAATAACTAATAAAATTAGAGTGACATATAAGCCTTAATTTTTTTTTTGAAGAAAAAAAATACGGAGTACAATTTTTTCTGGAAAATAAAAGTGTTTTTAGAAGAGTTTGAATGAGAAAAAAACTCTATCACAGATTTATCTTATTATTTAGATTCATTAAGATACTTTTAAGTAAAAAATAAACATGCTTAATGATATAATATCTGAATCATTCAGATTTAAATCTTTATTAAGTGCAAACAAAAGAAGTGATCTTATTCGTGATAATACATCATGTAGTTCTTATTTATTTAAATACCCTTAATTCTTATTTATTTAAATACCCTTAGTAGGGTTTTGCTGTGTCATTTTGACACACATATGTATATCATTGAAATAGATTTTAATATAAATATAAATAAAATCTTAACTTGGTGACGTCAGTACTAACGCAGGCATGCAAATGCATAATTTAAAAATAATAATAATGGTCCCTTATTAGTGACGTTTAGTAGTAACCATAAGTTAACATGATTTATTAAATCAAATGATGTCCAATAATATATCCACTTAGAGAGATGAGATAAGATTAATACTAATAATGTATATAGTTTAATTAGGTCATGGTGCTGATGTTATGTTTTTTATTTTAATTTTATTTGAGAAAAGCATATATTATAATGATAGTGGTACCTACCTAATCAATGGTTGGCTTATGATTCCTTAGTGATTTTCCTTTTCAGATTCTCTGTTTGGCTACGTCACTTTTTTCCCACTATCATCCTATTTCTATTATTATTATTATTATTATTATATTTTTATATTACAATTATAAATATAAATAAGTGCGGTGTTAAAATTATATATTCGTTAGTTTAAGTATGTTTATCTTACTTTTCATCTTAATTTATTTGAAAAAAATATTTTTCTTAGTAATTTTATTAACTAATAGTTTTTACGTAAAATATTTAAGATTATGTGATTAAAAAATATTAAATACGTTTGACATATTTTTAATTTAAGATAACAATATTCAACAATCTTATTTACTTTTTTAAATTTCGTGCAAAGTCATGATATCGAAAAGGATGGAGTTATATATTACTCCCCCAATCAATTTACTTTTCTAAGTATTAACTTGATATGTCTTCTAAGAAGCATTAAACAAAAATGGAGAATAACATTTTTATTATATCAATCTTTAAATAACTATAGTTAATAATTAGGATCCATTGATAAATATTAAATTATCTCTTAATATTTTGAATCAAACTAACAATTATTTATATATATTGACGTAAAAACAGTACATCTAACAATGATATCTATCTTTTTGAACATAGATTTAAGCAAATAATAGAATTTTATATATGATTTACACAGTCCATCCAACTAAAATTTGAGATTCAATTATGTAGTTTATTTATTGACAAGTGGGGTCTTGTGAAGTATTTTTCTCAAGTGCAATTTTTAAAATTAGTGGATTTGGCACTAAGAGTGGCTATAGTGTGTGGTGTCACCATATGGTGAAAAGATTCAATTCCACAAAAAAAAAAAGAAGAGGAATTTAATTTTTTGAGAAGATTCTTTCCATCCCCTAATGTTTGGATCATTATTATTATTATTGGTAGGGTACTTAAAATTCCCAACTTGGAACTCATCTAAGTGAGTTGCTTTGTAGCTAAATAAGGAAGGTTTTAATTAGTAGATATAAAAAGGGTCAATGCTTTTACATGAATGGCCACTTGAAATTTGAGCAAGACAAATCATGTGCTTCTAGCCCGCCATCATCGATTATGATAAACTCAATTCTTTCTATTAATCTCAACTTTAAATCTATTGAGATAAGATTTTGCTTGTGTTTTGTTCTTCTATCAAATGAAAAAATTGATACTTTTTCTAAATAAATAATGACTTATATAGTATTCGTCTATTCGATATATATATATAGTCATGACTCTATCATCTAATAATTGATTATTTAAGAGGATGACACGTAGAAATGTTAGTCTTATTATTATAATTACAAGAGAATATGGTCCTCCTAATCAAAATCAATTCTTGTGCCAGGATGAGGCTCATACATCTGGACCATAGGTATATTATTTGTAACTAAAATGTGGTTCAGTTTTATCCAAGTATTAGGAAAGTCATTTTAACAAATATTATTATTCAATTTTGTCTAAACATCACGAAAAGTCATAAAAAATAAACAAATAAATAATACAATTTTTGAGCCACGTTTATACATAAAAAAATCATTTATGGAAAATATTGAGGCCATCATTTTCAATAGTATCAATTATGTCTTTTTTACGGCTCTTGTTGTTGCAGGAGTATGTGGTATGATTCCACAATCACCCCGATTGAATTATTTAGACCCACTCGTTATTAATGTGACCAAGGATTACTTAAAAAATAAATAGTTAAGTGACTTTCGTAATATTCAAATAAAGTTTTGAATATTATTATTACATACTTAACCCTTCATAATTTTAATATTAGATAGAAACAATTAAAAGAAAACAAAATTTAGGGGAAGAAAAAGACAATTTAAATAAAGAAAAAGAGGAGTCGAATCTAATGCTTAGAATTTGGGTATGTTAGTCAATTATTCTCGTATCGAAGCGCCGATAGATACGTTCTGAGAATATACTGAAGCAAGTCATGTTATGAGAATCTATATACTCCCCGTCTCGTGTTAGTTATTCACTTTTCGATGACAAGTTAATTAAAAAAAGGTAAAATAATTTATTAATTTACTCCTGAATTTTTATTTTATTTTTTTAACTTAAATTTGTTTATACTCGTAGAAATAATAATTACAAAGGTGAATTGAAAAAAAAAATTGATTAAATTTATTTTAATTTTATAAATTGACAGGTAATATATAGAATTACTAATTTTAATAATGTGGATGTATAACTAATATGGGGCAAAGGGAGTGTCTCGCTATGTATAGAAAAATGTTCGAACCAACTTTTAAACGTGGCAATCACAATCAATTGGTCTCATTCCTCAAAAAAACATATTCCCTATGGGCTTAATTTTCTTATTTTATTTTCTTTAAACAACTATCGCAACTTCTTAAACTATCATTTGGCACGTACGATTTTTTTCTTCTTAATAATTATTGTTCTAAAACACTTCGATCAACTAGTTTATAAAATATATACAAATATGATGATAAAAATAATTTTTAGCGGCAATAAATAGACATATTAGTAAAGAGTGTTAAAAATTTTACCAGCATTAGTTAAGTATCATTAGATCCAATGTCGCTAAAGGCTTTATTGACATATATAAAGAGTTCTAATTGCTGCTAAAAATACATATTTAGCAGCAATTACAATATTATCATTAATTTATACATATATATATATATATATATATATATATTATTTGTTGTGTAAATTTCGATCAAATTAGTAAAGTAATTATCATTCAAATCCCTTTTTTATGTTACTCTTTAAATTTTGTACCTATTGAGCGAAGTGCACAAATATTCGCTTGTAGGATCAACTTTTAAAACATGACTAAATATTTAAATGTTAGTCACCTTGGAATCAAGTTATAAGACTCATGTCTAAAATTTAAAACTCTAGTCATCCAACATAATTTTTGAACTTTTACAACCTAACTTCATATTTAGGGCAGTTCAAATGATTTCATACTTCAGTCATTCGAACTATCCACAATTATTTTCACCAACATTTGGTTTAGTTCCATTGTTTTTCTTTTGGTTTTAGTTTGAAATTTATAGAAACTGAAAGAATTAAAACATGTTTTATCATGCAACTGACATGGAAGATTGAAAAACAGTCGTGGGCATTTACAATAATAGCTATATTTTTGCAGTTTTTTTCATAAGAAGCCCATTGCTTCATTCAGGCTAAAAATTAAATATGTTTAAAGAATTGACGTCGTCTTAAATTATGCATATCAAAGTAGGTACTTGATGCATATTTGACGTACCTATTAGCATTGTGAGATAAGGGTGTGTTCAATATGATTTTTAAGGGCAACTTTCATATATAGCAAATAAAAAATTTATATTTGTATGCTATAACAAAGTTTGTATAATTGCCATATCAAACATGGAAACTGTATAATTCGCTATACATATACAATTGAAGCAAATTGTATTAAACGAATTGTATAAAACGAGAAAGAGAAAGACACTTGGGCAGAGAACTGTATAAAAATAAAGTGTATAAAACGAATTGTATTATTATAAGTGTATAAAACGATTATATACAATTTGAATTTGTATAGAATGAGAAAGAGAGAAAGACAAAAGAGACTTGACAAGGAATATACAATTGAATCGAATTGTATAAAACGAGAAAGAGAAAGACCCTTGGGCAGAGAACTGTATAAAAATAAAGTGTATAAAACGAATTGTATTATTATAAGTGTATAAAACGATTATATACATTTTGAATTTGTATAAAAGGAGAAAGAGAGAAAGACAAAAGAGACTTGACAAGGAATATACAATTGAATCGAATTGTATAAAACGAGAAAGAGAAAGACCCTTGGGCAGAGAACTGTATAAAAATAAAGTGTATAAAACGAATTGTATTATTATAAGTGTATAAAACGATTATATACATTTTGAATTTGTATAAAAGGAGAAAGAGAGAAAGACAAAAGAGACTTGACAAGGAATATACAATTGAATCGAATTGTATAAAACGAGAAAGAGAAAGACCCTTGGGCAGAGAACTGTATAAAAATAAAGTGTATAAAACGAATTGTATTATTATAAGTGTATAAAACGATTATATACATTTTGAATTTGTATAAAAGGAGAAAGAGAGAAAGACAAAAGAGACTTGACAAGGAATATACAATTGAATCGAATTGTATAAAACGAGAAAGAGAAAGACCCTTGGGCAGAGAACTGTATAAAAATAAAGTGTATAAAACGAATTGTATTATTATAAGTGTATAAAACGATTATATACATTTTGAATTTGTATAAAAGGAGAAAGAGAGAAAGACAAAAGAGACTTGACAAGGAATATACAATTGAATCGAATTGTATAAAACGAGAAAGAGAAAGACCCTTGGGCAGAGAACTGTATAAAAATAAAGTGTATAAAACGAATTGTATTATTATAAGTGTATAAAACGATTATATACATTTTGAATTTGTATAAAAGGAGAAAGAGAGAAAGACAAAAGAGACTTGACAAGGAATATACAATTGAATCGAATTGTATAAAACGAGAAAGAGAAAGACCCTTGGGCAGAGAACTGTATAAAAATAAAGTGTATAAAACGAATTGTATTATTATAAGTGTATAAAACGATTATATACATTTTGAATTTGTATAAAAGGAGAAAGAGAGAAAGACAAAAGAGACTTGACAAGGAATATACAATTGAATCGAATTGTATAAAACGAGAAAGAGAAAGACCCTTGGGCAGAGAACTGTATAAAAATAAAGTGTATAAAACGAATTGTATTATTATAAGTGTATAAAACGATTATATACATTTTGAATTTGTATAAAAGGAGAAAGAGAGAAAGACAAAAGAGACTTGACAAGGAATATACAATTGAATCGAATTGTATAAAACGAGAAAGAGAAAGACCCTTGGGCAGAGAACTGTATAAAAATAAAGTGTATAAAACGAATTGTATTATTATAAGTGTATAAAACGATTATATACATTTTGAATTTGTATAAAAGGAGAAAGAGAGAAAGACAAAAGAGACTTGACAAGGAATATACAATTGAATCGAATTGTATAAAACGAGAAAGAGAAAGACCCTTGGGCAGAGAACTGTATAAAAATAAAGTGTATAAAACGAATTGTATTATTATAAGTGTATAAAACGATTATATACATTTTGAATTTGTATAAAAGGAGAAAGAGAGAAAGACAAAAGAGACTTGACAAGGAATATACAATTGAATCGAATTGTATAAAACGAGAAAGAGAAAGACCCTTGGGCAGAGAACTGTATAAAAATAAAGTGTATAAAACGAATTGTATTATTATAAGTGTATAAAACGATTATATACATTTTGAATTTGTATAAAAGGAGAAAGAGAGAAAGACAAAAGAGACTTGACAAGGAATATACAATTGAATCGAATTGTATAAAACGAGAAAGAGAAAGACCCTTGGGCAGAGAACTGTATAAAAATAAAGTGTATAAAACGAATTGTATTATTATAAGTGTATAAAACGATTATATACATTTTGAATTTGTATAAAATGAGAAAGAGAGAAAGACAAAAGAGACTTGACAAGGAATATACAATTGAATCGAATTGTATAAAACGAGAAAGAGAGAAATTAGATACAATTTGAAAAGGCAAAAGAAACTGGGCAGGAGAGTATTTTTATTGTATAATTATAAGTGTATAGGACGAAAATATATGTACTTGCATGTGTATATACAATTTTCTCACGGTTTATACAAACAAAAACGCAATTTATACATTTCGCTTCTGTTTGTATAAGTGAGAAAGGCGAGGGTGGCAGCGAGATTTTGGAGAGTGGCGAGCGAGATCTGGAAGAGGGGAGAGAGGGGAACAAAAATATATGTATTTATACAATTTTCTCTGCTTTATACAATTAGAAACAATTTTTATACACTTGTGTTTGTATAAAAAGTGAGCAAGCGAGCGAGAGACTAGACGAGAGTGGCGAGCGAGATATTTGGGAGAGAGGCGCCTGGCAATTTTTTGCAAACGTTTGCTATGGAGCACAATTAAATCAAACATTAGCTACTCTATTTATTTTAGGTTATTAGTTTGCTATTATATATAATTTTCCCAATTTTTAATGGATTGAAATGGGTTGGCCTGATAAATGGGCGAGTCACATTGTATATATATCACATTGTATATTACACGTATCGATGTAAATTCGTGGGAAGAAGAACGAATGAATCAAAGTTTGAGCCTAGCCCAATGAGCCCTCTTTAAGAAATAAATAAAATTGAGCTAAACTTAGGAAGTTTTTGGAGATGATTTGAGGCAAGTTTGAATCAAATTTCATATTGAAATCTCGAGGTTAAAGACGACATCATGTCTGCCCCCACTTCATCTAATGTACATCTTCATGTGTAATAATGTATATCACATTGTATCACATGTATATTATGTATATCTATGTAAATTCTTGAAAGTTTTATGTGATATACACTTATATGCACAATGTATAGCACAAAATACACATGTCCCTACATTTTCTTTTATGGGAATATGTATATTATATACACCAATATGTGTAATATACAATCTATCATTTTTAAGATTTATGTTTGTCTGAATTTAGAGTTGTGTGAAGCATATTTTTTTTTAAAAAAAATTCAAACATCCAAATGACTACAATGCTCTCTATGTTTTTCATACTAATTATCGAAAACATATAAAATGTGTTTAGTACCGAGAAGAATATTTTTTATTTTTTTTCACGTCGATTTATCAAAATTTTTGAAAAATAAATCTATTAATTGATAAGGAAAATGAGTTTCATGCTGAAAATGAGGAAAACAAGTTTCACAAGTAATATTTCACATTAATTTTGTGTCCTCTTACCCCCAACACCTAGCCCCGTAGCCCCATCCCCACCACTCCTACTCTCATAATATTAGTCTAAATTACATACAAGCGTTTTTAAGACAATATTTTTTTACTTATATACCCAACACAAAAAAATAAATAAGAAATCCACTTATTTCTTAAAAAATATATTTCTTTCACACAAAAAACATCCATAATTGGAATGTATCCATATTAGTGCAATTTACAAAGATGGAATTCGAAGACATGAGAAATTCAAATGGTGGTGAAAATACACAAGAAAATCTTAATAAATTTTTGGAATCCCCATAGAAAAAAAAGAGTTTTATTTTGTTTATTTTGCAAATCACTATAATGCAAAAACAGAAAAACATTAAACTGAATTATTACTTGAAATGTTGACTTTATAATAATAATTTATAAACTATGAGTTTAATCAAAAAGTTCATTTTATTTCTAATACCTAATAAGAAAATCGTCAACAAAGTCTGGGTGGTGTAGTCGGTTATCACGCTAGTCTCACACACTAGAGGTCCCCGGTTCGAACCCGGGCTCAGACATTTTATTTTTCTACTATTCCTCAAGCATTTTTTTATGTTTCCAAAATAGTTGGATATAATTTTTCTCCAACTTCCACACATTCCTATTCAAATCTCGTTAAGATTTTAAGACGTTTGAATCGAAATATTATGTTATATATTAAGAGTTAAATGTTGAATTTAAATACTACATAATTAAGATAATTTATTTTTTCAATGCCTTAAAAATTGAATATCTACAGTTTCTCTTTATTTTAAAAATTAATAAATATAAATTTAAATAAAAAAAATATCTTTTAAAAATCTAAGTGTAGTAGGAGTTGATGATTATTAGCGATGGTGGTTGTGGTGTTAGAAGTTGGGTAGTGATAGTGGTTCGGATAGTAACTAGTAATGATGATGGTTGATCGTAATGATTAACAATTATTATTGATCGTGAGAACTAATAATCATGATGAATAATAGTGATAGTTGATGAGCGGTGAATGATGACAATGGTTGTGATAGTGATGGTTAGTTATGGTGATTATCGTTAGTGATTGTTGGTTGGTGATGGTGACCGTACATGGTGGCTAATGGTGATAGCACATGACTGTAGTGATTGATGGTAATTCTAAATGACATATGGAGGTAGCTAATAATGGTGGATGACAACGGTTAACAGTGAAAATAGATGAAATAGCTAGTGATGAATTTTATCTCATTTTTATAATTTTTAAATAAACTTTTTAATTATATTAAGACTTTATTATAAATTCATTCAAATCATTAAGTGATTGTGAAATTATAAAATTAAATAACTGAATAATCAAGATTTAAATTGTTAAAATTCAAACCTAAAATCAAATAGATATTTGTCATATAATAATATTTAGTAAATCACAAAGTGCTTTGAATTCTGAAGATTTATAATAACATCACAAAATGTTTGAAGAAAGACTTTCAAACATAAGTGAGGGAAGTTTTTTTAGTAACCAAATAATGCCAAATGAAAGAATTAGCCTTAAATAATTTCCCACTAAATCGTTTAAATTGAAAATAGTTGATAGACGTATAATCAGGGGTGAAGATAGAGTATAAGGTTATAAATTTTTATATTCAATAGCTTTGCTCCAAATTCTATATTTATCTTAAGAAATTATTAAATATATATAAATTATTAATTTAAAACTTAATAAATGATTGAAATCTCAAACATATGAG
>NC_028640.1:63292230-63295115 GCF_001406875.1 Solanum pennellii
TATATATGCAAGTTCTAAAATAGGTGATTGGTTAATGAGTAATTAGACGGAGGATGGTAAAATAGTTGATCAGCCTTAATCCAAAGCCTTTGTTTCATTTTATTTGATTTTTATGTTAAAAAGGTAATTTTTTACTTGTTAATTTTATTAAATCAAAAGATTTTTCCTTTCTAATTTTAGATTTTTAACAAATAATTCATAAAGTCAATTTAATAAAATAAGTTATTAATTAATATTTTCTTAAGGAGCGTGTTAAGTCAATATAAATCTAAGTAAAATAAAAGGGAGTGAGTAATAATGGTGTGTTTGGCAAAAAATGTTAAGGGTCTGTTTGTTTGGATACAACTTCTAAAATTATGATTTCAAATCAAGTTGTTTTAAAGCTAAAATTTTGTACTTAATTTTTAACTTGTATTTTTTGTCTTTCATAAACATAAGAAATTCACAAATTGTGAGAACTATCATAAAAGTTTTCAAATCTTATACAATTTTACCAGATAAACAAATCATAGTTCATAGACACAGACTAATTTCAATAGATAAATGTTTGTGATTTTATGTTATTACTGTTAAATATTATATGCACAACGAAAGCATACCAGAATCTTATTGCTTACATAAATAATAGATAACCAATACGTTTATGGTAGAACACAAACAATCATGCTAGAACACATAAACTTTATGAAATTTTGATTTAAGAATCACCTCTTGAAGCGTGAGAAGAGATACCTTCAAGTGAATCCACAAGATAGAAAAAAAAAACTTTGCAGTCTTCAACAATGATCACAAGCTCACATTCGACTCTCTCAATACTTAGGTGAACAAGTATCGTATAAAAAACTAATTGTTTTTCTAGGTTAGAGGAAACGCTACTTATAGAGATTTCTTCCCGATCCAAAAATGAGAGAGAAACACTCGCCAGTTTTTACTCTTTTTCTAGAAATAGGATTCCGAGTTCTAATTTAATATGAGCACCGTAAGAACCACATAATTAATTACGGAGGATCCCTATTATGAAAATAATTTCAAATAATTAATTTGAATTATTCTTACCTTAATAAATTGCAAATCATTCCATTAGAAATTAGTTATTTCACTCCTCTATTTATATTTCGAAATTCTCCATTAAACACTAATATAATTCTCAATGTTAAGATTACAAATACTAATCAATAAATTAAATTACTGACGAATTTAATTAAATGATAAGTTTTCTTTAGAGCATTGCTTAACTTATTTCATGTGTCGATTTCATAAATCCACTTGCAAGATTTGACACAACGTAAACTTATAAAATCTCAAAAGGTACAATCTCTATATAGAGACATGAATTCTGTCAACTAACTTATTATTTTACCGACACGTATTATTATCATCCAATCTATCAGACTATTGACCCATCTCAAAATCTCACATTTTAATAAATTAAAATGATAATTAATAAATACAAACCTAATAGTTATATTAGGATTAAGAATAGGGAAAAGACATAAATTTCCCCTTAAACTTGTCCCGAAAAGTTAGTTACACGCTTAGATTATCATAGTGACCTATTACACACCTATACTATTCAAAAGTGAATTTTCTAATCCCCTAAAACTGATGTTGCAAAAAAATAAGATAAAAATAAAAAATAGGCGAGTCAGTTTGAAAAAAAAGTAATAAAAAATAAAGTTATAATTCTCTTTTCTACCTCCACCCCTACACCTCTTCTTCTTCACACCCCACCCATTGTCTTCTTCTTCTTCATTCTCTATTTTATCACACTTCTTTATTTTTATTTTTTTATCACAGTCTAAAAGCACAATTTTTTTTATTTGCAATTAGGTTAATTTTCATAGATTTCTTAGTGAATAATTGTATTATCTAGAAAAGTTTCGATTGATTTTTTCTATCTTTTTCATTTTTTTTGACTTTGTTAAAGAAATTTTGGTTGTTAATCAATTTCTGGGTTTGGTGGTGATAGAAACTTTATGAGTTTGGTTGTGATGGTTGGCGGGTGACAAAAATTAAAATAGGTAATTGAATATGGTGAAGAATAAAAAATCGATATTGATAAAGGTGGTAGTGATATTTGGTGTTAGGTGACAAAGATGAAGAAGATTTGAAGGCGATGGTAATGGTGAAGAACATAATCAATAGTGAAGGTGGGTTCGGGATTCGAATATGATTTTCTAATGAAATGAGAATTGAAAATGGGTGAGATTTAGTGATGAAGAAGATATAATTATTAAAGAATTAAAATGATCAATTTGGGATTAATTAGAGTAAAATATAATTAATAAAAGAAAAGTTAATTAATAAAGAAAATAAAATAAAATAAATATAACTTATGACATGGCGCTGACATAGTGCTACTGTGGTAGCGAGTGTTATACACCACATAGTGTGAGAGTGATGTTACACGTTTCAAGATGGTAATAAATTCACTTTTGAATAGTATAAGTCTGTAATAGGTCACTATGATAGTTTAAGCGTATAACTGACTTTTCGGTACAAGTTCAAGGGGAAATTTATGTCTTTTCCCTTAAGAATATAAATACATTTAATAGTTTAGAGAATATGCTTTGTCAGTCAGTCTAAAGCAACCATTTCTACTCGATCTTGTTCAATACATACAAAATACACTAGCATAAGAAGTGAAGGAATATTGATTGTATTCAAGTGTTAAGGGAATACATGGGAGATATATATAGGAGATATAGGAAGGAGTACTAATCCTAATAGGACTAGGATTAAGGAGTACTAATCCTAATAGGACTAGGATTAGTACACAGTAAATACTAATATTATTTTATACTATTTATTTAATACTATCTGTTATTATCCCCCCTCAAGCTGAGCTGAGCGGAAGCGAACGGAAGCTTGGAACTGAGTTAATC
>NC_028640.1:63299598-63300073 GCF_001406875.1 Solanum pennellii
AAGATCTAGGTTTTCTGGCTCTTGATACCATGAAGGAATATTGATTGTATTCAAGTGTTAAGGGAATACATGGGAGATATATATAGGAGATATAGGAAGGAGTACTAATCCTAATAGGACTAGGATTAGTACACAGTAAATACTAATATTATTTTATACTATTTATTTAATACTATCTGTTATTAAGAAGTTGAAACTATAGCGTTTCTACAATCAAGATATTATAGATCATTTTGTGCTACAATTGTATCAATGACGTGTCCAATTTTCATCTTAGATTGCGAACAAAACTTTTTATACTTATAAGAACCGATAATTTAATCCTCTGTGTATAAGCTAAAACGCTATATACTAAATCATCTACTATATATAAGTAAATAGACACCATAAACGAGTATATGATGTATTAAATTTTTATTATAACTGAACAAGTAATTATTCCATAATAACTATTATACATACATATATATATATA
>NC_028640.1:63301430-63305499 GCF_001406875.1 Solanum pennellii
TATATATATATATGATTAATAATATATATCCTAACAATTACAAACTTTCAAATATATATATCTTCATAGGCAAAAGGGTCTGGTGGACCCTTGTACTTGTATATGTTTGAATTGTAACCCTTCTACTTGCCCCTTTATCATCTGAACACTTAAACTTATTGAAACACAATATTTTAGACACTATTTTTGACTTGAGATCCTATATGGTTGTCACACCTCTTTTTTTTTTTTCCAATTGTTGAGGATATGACGGGTTTTTAATTTATTTTTTTTAGAGTCGCCACTTGAAATTGAGTTTTTAGGTGTTCCAAGTCACCAGATAGTTCTTAATTTAAAATAAAAACTTTTTTTTTTGTTTTGGTCTACGAAAAACAGAAATTGGGTAAGGAATTCTATTGACCGGAGGGAAGGTATGAGGCACCCCCCGAGTCCCGTGGTTCTAGCACGGTTGCTTTATTAACTTATTTTTGGCTAAAATAATTTATTTATTTAATTTGGATAAAAGGGGAAAAAGTGTATTAATTACTATTTTTTTTTAAAAAAAACTGATTGGCCTAAGAGCGTAACCGCACACAAGACCCTTCTTTTTAGAAAAGAATACACACAAAGGATCGTAACCGAACACATGATGGTATTTGAAGTTTTATTTTATTTAAAAAAAACGCAATAATTAATTACTCAATTTTTTTAAAAAAATAATGATAAGAAAGGATAAAAGAAAATGGTGCAACATATAAACCAAGAAATGATTAGTATTTATTTATTTATTATTATTTTCTAGCATTTATATTTATGGTTTTACCAAAAGAAAAAAAAAACAAATAAGTTTTACTACTAGACAATGACAACAAAAGAAGAAAAACAAAACAAAAAAAAAACTTTTACAAAATTACAATTAAACACTCTTTTAAACTAATGATATACTAGTTTTAAATTCTTTTATATATATATATATATATATATATATTGATAAAAATTTAAGAAATAACCAACTTGGTAACAATTTTTTTAATAAAATGACTACCTTGACTTATTTGATAGAAGATTACAAAATAGCAAATTTTCTAATTGTTGGATTATTAAGTCAAGTTAGTCAAATTTGTATTTTTACTTTAATAATTAATTCAAATATTTTTTTAAGAGCTTTTTTTTTTTAAAAAAAAAATTTAAAACCATATTTACTTTTTTCTTTTTTTAGAAATAACCAGATTTTATTTTTTTGCAGAAATAACCAGATTTACATTTTTTTGCAGAAATAACCAGATTTACATTTTTTGCAGAAATAACCAGATTTACATTTTTTCTTTTGTTGCAAAAATGACCAGATTAAACCCTTTTGCAAAAATGACTAGTTTTACATTTTTTATTTTTATTTTTTTTCTTAAGTTCATTCTTCAAAGAAGAAAGTTATCAAAAACCAAAAAAAAATAAATTTGCAATTGTTTTAATTTATTTACTTACTTTTTTTTTACTTACTAAAGCTAAATTTAAACTAAATATGATTAATAATATATATATACATCATAATAAACACAATCATATGAGAAACACTATAGAACAAACTAATAAAAATCTACAAACTAAGTAACATAAGGATAAACATAATCACACGAGAATAATAATAAGCTTAGCAAAAAAATATCAACAATTTTCAAAACAAAAAAAAAAACAAACATAAAAAGAACATAAACATTAATTCAAGATTACATTGAAATGTAAAAAGAAATACCTAGAGTTGATGACAAGCAAATATAGAAGCAAATTTATTGAATTCCCAAGACGACTTTATAGAAATATCTTCTTTTTTTTTCTTTTTTAAGAAGAAGAAATTTTTAAAGTCTTTTTTTTTTGCAATTTTTTTTTCTATCTTTTTTCTTCCTCTTCCTCTTTTCCTTCCCCCCTTTTGGAAAAAAGAAGGGGGTTTAAATAGATGATCAACATTAACCTCCCACCTTTCTTGAAAACTTAAGAGCCAATGCATGCATTGGACCCTTTGTTTTCCCAAGGTGCCACCCAAGATGGCCAATGAAATTTTTTTTTTTTTTAAAGAAAAATCAGATTAATTGAATAATTCATTTGCCCTTTTAGATGACTCATTTACTTTATTCATTAATTGAATATAGTTATATGGGTCATCAGAAAATAATAGGCCCAATGTCATTTAGATGGCCCATTTCTTTTATTCATTGTTTGAATAATAGTTAATGGGCCATCTGAAAAAATCTAAAGTAGGCCCAAATGTTGACCCATTTCATCAAGACCCAAACAAATTGACCCACTAACACAAAATCTAAACATCTAAACAATTTTAAAGATCAAACACAATAAAATAATGCAGAAAAAAAAGTAAAAAAAAATAAATAATAAACATAAAAATCGAAATAAAAAATAAATAATAATAATAATACTTCAAGCAAATCATCAACATGATAAACTTAAAGAACATTAATAACAGAAATCCGACATCAAACGACTTATATGGTCAAACGAAAAAAGATAATGATGAATTTGGATAAAGATTGAGAGGGGGAAAAGATTGACATAACTTCCGGGTAAATGAAGGTCGCCGGAAAACTTTGCCGGAAAATTTTTTGACGGATTTTGAACTTAAAATTTATATCAAATGATAGCCCTTGAAGAACTCTACACATCTATGTAAAGAGTTTGGGATGGGAATGACCGGAACTTTATAAATCTAAGGAAAAAGTAAAAATTTATATTTGATTTTCCTTAGATCTACGGAGTTTGGCTATAGATATGGATGAAAGGTTTGTAGATTTAGGTAGAGGAGGATGAAAGGAAAAGATGGTAAATTTTTTTTTAAAAAAATTCCGGCCAAAAAGGTGGTGGCCACCGGGCAGTGGTGGCGTTAGCGGTGGCCGGCCGGCGGCATGGTAGTAAGGGGAAGAAGAAAGGGAAAAAAATCTAAAATAAAAATAAAAAAATGCTAATTTTTTGGAGTTTTGTATTTTTGTTTGGGTCCAATAATAGCCCTTGGATCAAAATATCATGAATGGTTGAGATTCAATCTTGACCATTTCTATGGACCGGGTCAAGATCAATTGGGCCATCAGAATTCATCTAAATCAGCCCAATTTAAACAAAATTGGGTCATTTGAGCCAATAAAATAATAAAAACAAATACCCAAAATTCAAATAAAAATAAAATAAAATTCCTTACTAAAAATATTATAGGAGTAAAATAAACACGTCAAAAATTAGGTGTTCACAGCATGCCCCTCTTTGCTTGGAAACATGAAGAGTTTTCAAGCAAAGAAAGAGAACGAAGTGGCTAATTTTTGACTGTTTCAAACTTCGATGAAGCCATTTTCGAAAAGATGACCGAACCTTGCTTCAGAGGTTGACTACATATCCTTGATTAAAAGGAAATCAGATCAGTGTAGTTCGAGAAACTTTGATAGTCGAAACTATCAGAAAAGGCGGCCAAAAGATTGCTTCATATTGCTTGTCATCATCTACTGCCTATAGTTACAAAGAAAAAAGTTAGAGAACTATGTCTCTCTACATTATAAATGTTACAAGACCCCTAATTGATGTATCTTCTTAGGATCTTGTCTAGATCTTTCACTTGCTCTGTGCATTATCTTTGAGATCGATCTTCATGCTGTCTTGGCGGCTGGTGGATCATTCTTAAGTGCATGTTTTAACTTGAGTGGGTTGTTGAAACTCAAAAACTCAAGATCACAAAATGAAGAACCCATGAAGAATATGTTTCCTTTAGAAAAGAAGAAAACATATGAGAATCTTGAACTAGGAAGAATAACCCTAGAATGAATATGTTAAGTGAAGCGTGTTGCCCTGAGAGTTCCAAATAAGACGCATTGTCCTAAGATTGGATGTATCCCCAAAATGTGAATAGGGTGTGTATAACCTATGAATGTTGGTGCGTATTGCTCCAGACATGAATATGGTGCGTATTGCCCATGAACAAAGGATGTGTGCTTGTTGCACGAAATTGAGATTGGTGCATATTGCACGAAATTCAGACAGGTGCGTATTGCACATGAACAAAGGATGGTGCGTATTGCCCATGAATAAAGGATGTGTG
>NC_028640.1:63307122-63319923 GCF_001406875.1 Solanum pennellii
ATGGTGCGTATTGCCCATGAATAAAGGATGTGTGCTTGTTGCACGAAATTCAGATTGGTGCGTATTGCACGAAATTCAGATGGGTGCTTATTGCACATGAACAAAGAATGATGCGTATTGCCCATGAATAAAGGACGTGTGCTTGTTGCACATAATTCATATTGGTGCGTATTGCACGAAATTCAGATAGGTGCGTATTGCACATGAACAAAGAATGGTGCGTATTGCCCATGAATAAAGGACGTGTGCTTATTGCACAGAATTCAGATTGGTGCGTATTGTACGAAATTCAGACAGGTGCGTATTGCACATGAACAAAGAATGGTGCGTATTGCCCATGAATAAAGGACGTGTGCTTGTTGCACGGAATTCAGATTGGTGCGTATTGCACGAAATTCTCGCATTGATAGGCAAAATGCGAGTAGAATGAGATGAAACACCAAACATTTGAAGACTTTGGAGATCTTTCTTTTTGTGATGTTTCCTTTTTGACTTGTAACCCTGCATTTTTTCTTTCTGTGTTGAGCAAATGAAAGAGAAAATTGTTAGTTTAAAATGGTGGTTGGTTTGTGGCCTTGGTTCTCCAACAACTTGACCATACTCACGATCAATTTCTCCAACTTTACTACAACTCCTTGGTTAAGCAACCTTTGAAGTTCCCTCTTTGTTAACTAGGGGCCTTGATCTTTTGGTACTACCAAATATCATGGTGCGAGTGATGTCCCAAAGAATGATGACCTTCATGAATTTTCAGTGAAGATCTGAGGTGTTTTTAGTCCTTGGTCAATGGCTTGTCAACTCAGATACTCAGTTTTACTTTTGGGAACCCGTAGTAAGCTTTGCACTCTTTACTTTATTTTGTCAAGAGATTATATCAAAAGATAAGAGAAAAAATAAATAAATAAAATTATCAACTTAAGAGTAGGAAATATTGGATCAAGAAGACTATAAACTTAATGAAGGATATTCCTTTAAAAATGAGAAAGAGAACTTATCTGGAGGCATATGTCGACTTTGATTGAACCATGACATGCACTTGGACTTGCCCCCTGATCCGTTTGAGTTTTTTTTTTTTAGTTCTCAAAATCTGAGTCATCGTCAATTGATCTATGTACCCTTTATGCATAGGTGTCCAGAAATGATCATCTTTGCAGATTTCATTCATGATGTTCTCTCCCTTTATCTTAAGGTGCCCGTAGGATTTTCACCTATAAGATTTTATTATTATTTTTTCCGTCTTATGATGCCTGTGAAGGTTTTCACCGATAAGACTCTCTCTCTCTCTCTCTCTTTTTTTTTTACTTACTTACTTACTTATGGTACCCCCAAGGGTTTTCACTCATAAGTTTTTTTTTTCGATGTTGCCTTTGATGATTAATATCATTTGCAGATTTGTCTAAAAAGTCGGTTGCCAAAATCAACAGAATTACAATCTGACATTATTCTTCATAAAAAAAAAACTAAAACAATGCCCCAGTTTTCTGTAAATACTGGAAAACTAATTTTTTTTTTGATATGACCGATCCCCTAAAGGGTTGCCTACGTATCCTTTCGGAATCAGGTCAAACGTAGTTCATAATTTTCAATGAGAGATTCTTTTTTTTTGAAGAGGTGCCTTTGTTCTTTCAACCCCAAACTTGTCGCAGAACCTTAAAATGCATTAGATGTAGTATCTTTTGACTGAATCTACATTAACAATTATGCCCGTGATTTTTCCTTCCACATCAGTAAGGTGCATGGCTCCTTTGGACAATACTTCCTTGATAAGATATGGACCTTGCCATTTTGGGCAAACTTTCCCTTGGCTTCTTCTTGGTGCGGGAGAACGCGCTTTAAGACCAGTTGACCTACTTCAAAGTGTCTTGGGTACACCTTTTTGTTGTATGCACGAGCAATCTTTTGCTGATAAAGCTGACCAAAACAGACAGCCGTCAATCGTTTCTCGTCTATTAATGAGAGTTGCTCTAGTCGGGTTTTGACCCATTCAGTATCTTCAATTTCAGCCTCGACAATAATTCGAAGAGATGGAATTTCGACGTCTGCTGGAATCACAGCCTCAGTTCCATACACCAGCAAATAAGGAGTTGCACCAATCGATGTACGCATTGTCTAGTGCCTTGAACCATCCTTCTGAGAATCTTTTTGATATTCTTGTTGGCTGCCTCCACAGCTCCGTTGGCTTTTGGTCTGTATGGAGTAGAATTGTGGGGCACAATTTTGAACTGCTCGCATACCTCCTTCATCAGATTACTATTGAGGTTTGCAGCATTATCTGTGATGATAGCTCTTGGGATACCAAATCGACAAATAATGTTTGAATGAACAAAATCCACGACCTCCTTCTTAGTGACTGCTTTGAAAGTTATCGCCTCCACCCATTTGGTGAAGTAATCAATTGCAACCAAAATGAATCGATGTCCATTAGAGGCTTTTGGCTCGATTGGTCTGATTACATCCATTCCACATGCAACAAAGGGCCAAGGAGCAGCCATGGGGTGCAACTCTGAATGAGGTGAATGAATGAGATCTCCATGGATTTGACATTGATGACATTTTTTCACAAAGTGAAAGCAATCTCTTTCCATGGTAAGCCAATAATACCCCGCCCGGAGTATCTTTTTTGCAAGGACATATCCATTCATGTGTGGTCCACATACCCCAGCGTGCACTTCATTCATAATTTTCTCGGCTTCTTCAGCATCCAAACATCTCAATAAATTCAAATCCGGAGTTAGTTTATACAAAACATCCCCGCTCAAAAAGAAACCATTAGCCAGACGTCTATAGTTCTTTTTTGGCTTTTGTTGGCATGTTCGGGGTATCTCCCTGTCTTCAAAAAATTCTTGATGTCTGAGTACCATGGCTCACCATCAGGTTCTGCTTCCACTGTATTACAATAGCCATGTTGGTCCCGAACTTGAATCTCTAATGGGGTGATGTAAGTGTTTCCAGGATAGGGAAGCATTGAGGCCAAAGTAGCCAAGGCATCGGCCAAATCATTATGAAACCTGGGAATGTATCTAAACTCGATGTACCTGAACCTTTTTCTAAGATCTTCCACACTTTGTCTATATGGAAGGTGCTTGAGGTCTCGAGTTTTCCATTCGCCTTGAGCTTGTCGGAAAAGCAAATCAGAATCTCCCAACACAATTAATTCTTGCACACCCAAATCTATTGCCATATTTAGACCCATGATGCAAGCTTCATACTCAGTCGTGTTATTTGTACAAAAGAAGCGAAGTCGAGCTGTTGCAGGGTAATGTTGCCCTGTGGGCGATATTAAAATTGCCCCAATCCCTGTGCCTTTTGTATTGGTTGCTACGTCAAAGTACAATTGCCAGGCTTGATTTCCATTTGAACCTACTTCCTCAATTGAGTTAATCTCTTCATCTGGAAAACATGTATCCAATGGTTCGTAATCACCATCAACTGGGTTCTCTGCCAAGTGGTCTGCCAAAGCTTGGGCTTTCATTGCAGTCGAGTGACATATATAATGTCAAATTCAGTGAGCAAAATTTGCCATTTCGCGAGTCTGCCAGTTGGCATTGGCTTATGAAAGATGTACTTTAAAGGATCCATCCTTGATATGAGGTAAGTTGTGTAGGACAATAAGTAATGCCTTAACTTTTGAGCTACCCAAGTTAGGGCGCAACACGTCCTTTCCAAAAGGGTGTACTTGACCTCATAACTAGTGAATTTCTTGCTCAAGTAGTAGATAGCCTGCTCCTTCCTTCCTGTAGCATCATGTTGACCGAGAATACACCCAAAGGAATTATCTATTACTGAAAGATATAGAAAGAGAGGCATGTCAGGTTCAGGCGGTACCAATACGGGAGGGTTGGACAAATACTCTTTGATTTTTTCAAAAGCTCGTTGACAATCTCCGGTCCATCTGACAGCAGCATCCTTCTTCAAAAGTTTGAAAATGGGCTCACATGTGGTTGTGAGTTGAGCAATAAACCTGCTGATGTAGTTCAATCTACCAAGTAAATTCATGACTTCGGTTTTATTTTTCGGGGATGGCAAATCTCGAATGGCTTTTATTTTGGAGGGATCCAATTCGATTCCCCTTCTACTGACAATAAAACCCAGAAGTTTTCCAAATGGAACTCCAAATGCACATTTTGCTGGATTAAGCTTGAGGTCATATCTTCGCACTCTTTCCAAGAATTTTCTCAGATCTTGCACATGATCAACTTGTATTTTAGACTTGATGATTACGTCATCGACGTATACTTCAATTTCTTTATGCATCATATCATGGAACATGGTGGTCATAGCTCTCATGTAAGTCGCCCCAGCATTTTTAAGACCAAATGGCATGACCCTGTAGCAATAAGTTCCCCNTAAACGGCATGACCCTGTAGCAATAAGTTCCTCATGGAGTGGTGAAAGCAGTTTTCTCAGCGTTCTCTTCATCCATCAAGATTTGATGATACCCCGCATAACAGTCCACAAAAGATTGCATTTCGTGTGTTGCACAATTATCAACTAGGATGTGGATATTTGGCAATGGAAAGTTGTCTTTTGGACTAGCCTTGTTCAAATCCCGATAGTCAACACAAACTCTTGTCTTTCCATCCTTTTTCGGCACAGGAACAACATTTGCCAACCAAGTAGTGTAACGAATAACTTGGATCACCTTTGCATTCAATTGTTTCATTATTTCTTCCTTGATTTTTTCACTCACGTCCGGTTTGAATTTCCTTCTTTTCTGTTGGACGGGTGGACAATCAGGATAAACTGGCAACTTATGAACCACTAAATCAACACTCAAACCTGGCATGTCATCATAAGACCAAGCAAATACATCTTTGTATTCAAACAAAAGTTGTATTATTGCCTCTCTAATTTCCTGATTGATATGTAAACTTATTTTTATTTCCTTAACATCCTCGGAACTTCCCAAATTGATTGTCTCAGTTTCACTAAGATTAGGCTTCGGTTTGTGCTCAAACTGTTCCAGTTCCCTATTAATTTCCCTAAAAGCCTCTTCTTCATCATATTCCACCTCTTGACTTGGTGATTCAAGAATAAACAACTCTTTGAAATCAGGGAGTGAATTCCGCATGCAATCAAAGTCGTCATTTAAAGAACTGAAAAATAGAGAATAAGAATTAAGGGAGGAAAAAAAACAAAATTTACTATGAAGCTGAAATTTCATTTCATTGACATCAAAAAGGGAAAGAAGGGTTGACAATAACAAAATACTTTGAACTATTCGAACCACAACCCTGAGAACAACAAAATACAAAAGAGTAGCAAAACAAACTACAACGACTCCTTCCTTATGGGGAAAAGAGTGGCTTCCCAATTGCTTAACTCAACACTTGAGCCCACGAGCTGCATATTGGAATGACTTGTGCCTTCACCAACTTGGACCATATTTACTTCACAAAACAACTGACTGAGATCCTCAATAATTTCTTCAATGTCTTCAAGAGTGAATGAATCTTTCAATTCTGGACCCTGAGGTTTGATAAAAGAATGAGAAATATGGGGAATCGGTTGTGGCAACGACCAATCAATCCTTTTGTGGTTCTTAGCTTTATCTCCATTTCTCTTGCTTTGTTTGTATCCAAGTCCAGAGGTGCCTTGGTTTCCTAAAAGAGTAATGGGATCCACGATTCCTTGCGAATATACTCCCAAACCTTTACCGGGTTGATAACCATATTTGAGCATCGTCGTTGCTACCATTGAAGCGGAAGAAGAGATACATGATTGGATGATCAATTCTCCTTATTTAAAGCGATCGACTGATACAACCTCAAAATACTGGTAAACAACAGAATCACATCCTTCCTTTGCCTCAATGTATGGGACGGATGGATCTCTGTAAATAGGTGAATCATCTTCCCCATGAACAGTGATTTCCTGATTGTTATATTCAAACTTGACAACTTGATGTAGAGTTGATGGGAAGGCTCGAGCCATGTGGATCCATGGCCTTCCTAGTATAAAATTATAAGATGTTTCCATATCCATTACTTGGAACACAATCGTAAAGACTACTGGCCTAATTGTCATGTTTAACTTGATTTCACCAATGGTATCCCTCCTTGAGCCGTCATAAGCTCGCACAATACATTACTGGGGCGAATTCTGTCAGTGTTAACTTTCAAGCTTTGCAGCGTAGAAAGAGGACATATGTCTACCCCTGACCCTCCATCTATCATGACACTCTTTACATAGTAACCTTCACATGTCACTGTAAGATGCAAAGCTTTGTTGTGTCCAGCTCCCTCCTTGGGCAACTCATCATTACTGAAAGTGATGGCGTTTGACTCGAAGACGCGCCTGGTCATATTCTCCAACTGATTTACTGTGGTCTCTTTTGGTACATGTGCTTTATTCAAAACCTTATTCAACACAAGACGATGTTCTTCTGAGTGCAAAAGTAGAGACAACAATGAAATCTGTGCAGGCGTCTTCTTCAATTGTTCTACGACAGAATAATCTGGAACCTTAAGCTTTTTTAGAAATTCTACATTTTCTTCTTCAGTAACCTCTTTCTTTAGTGGTACTTGGATATTTTCAGTCATCTTGCCTTTTCTTAATTCTTCTGGAGAATAACATTTTCCAGAGCGTGTCAAACCTCCCGATTCATCAACTTCTTCGACAATATCCTTTCCTTGATAAACCACTGCGGTGTTGTTATAGTTCCAAGGGACAGCCTTTGAATCAATTACTGGAAGCTGTTGAACGGGCTTAACAAAAATAGGCTCTTTCAACTTGGTCAAGCCACTTTGATCATGTTGTGTTAATGAAAAGCCTTTTGATACATACAACTTTGGCGTAGCTGCTCGAACTTCAATCCCCTTTGAAACCCCCGGGACGCACAAGACTTTGGTGTCAAGATTGACACCTTCCGCACTCAGAGATGCAACTGGTTCTAAACTCTTCATTGACTTGTCTTCTTCTCCAATCTTTCTAAACAACTTTCCCATTTTTCTGAGGAGTTTGTACTCTTGATCATCACAAACCATACCCACTAAGCTTTTTCAGCTGGAAGTGGGTTATTGGTCACATTGGGAGTGTTTTGATCATCTGTCACAACAACAACTCCATGCTCGATCAATTTCTCTATTGCTCCCTTCAAGGTCCAACAATTATCAGTGCTATGTCCTGGTGCTCCTAAATGGTATTCAAATCTTTCATTGGCTTGGAAACCTGGAGCATTTGGATTCAGACGATGTGGTAGGATACACTCAATCGCTCCTATCTTTCTTAACTTTTGAAACAAGCTGGAGTACGACTCCCCCAATGGAGTGAATTTCTTTTTCTGTGCTTGATCTTGAGCATAATTCCGCATAAGAGGAGAGTTGTAAGGGACCTGATAAGGTGGCCGTTGTGGGCGAAAGTTTCCTTGAGATGGGGCCCAAAAATGTGGGCGATTGGGAGGATGCACATATGACTGAGCATTTAAGACCGTGTACGGAGATGGAGATACTGGATATTGAGGGGCATAAGGGTAGTAATGCTGAGGATAGCTAAGTTGTCCCTGAACTGATGTGTAAGGACAATTAGACTTTCTCTGAGCTCCCCTTGACCCTGATGCTAGTGAGATAACTTCCTCTTTCCTTTTACGATTTCCAAAACTTGTTGAACCACCTTGAATGGCCTGTGTGGTAGCTTTGATTGCTGCCTGGCTCACGATCCTTCCTGTTTTGAGACCACTTTCGACCATTTCCCCAATTTTGATTGCTGTGTGAAACGGTCTTCCCATTGCGGCTGTGAGGTGGTGGAAGTAGTCAGGATCTTGAGCCTCTATAAAGATATCAACCAATTCTTGCTCATTTAATGGGGGCTTAACTCGGGCTGCTTGTTCCCTCCATTTGATAGCATATTCTCTGAAGCTTTCACTTGGTTTTTTTCTTGTATTGGAGAGTGTATTACGATCTGGCATAATGTCGACATTGTACTGAAATTGTCTAACAAAATCTTGAGCCATATCATCCCATATGTGCCAGTGGGAAATCTCTTGATCTATAAACCATTCTGAGGCAACAATTCTTCTTTACCCCCTGCACCCCGAAGTTGATTACAGTATCTCCTAATGTGGGCTATGGGATCCCGTGTCCATCATACTTATCAAACTTCGGGGTTTTGAACCCAGGTGGACGGTGGACATTTGGGAACATACACAAGTCTTTGAATGCGACACTTTTGTGCCCTCCTAACCCTTGCATGCTCTTCATGTGTTGCTCGATGCTTTTCATTTTTTTCAACATTTCTTCTTGCTCTGAGCCTGGAGTGGGCCTCTCAACATCAATGGGGGAACCGAACTGAACAGAGTTAGGGCCCCCAAATGCTATCCCAGGAGTATAGTACTGCTCCGGATGAGTGGTGAACTGTCCGTCTTGAGCTGCTCTTTGCGTCACAGTCGGTTGTAGGAGTGTATAGACCGGTGCAGCTGTTGTGACAGTGGGAGTATTCCTAAATGGAACGCCTTGAGGACGTGTTGTTGATGGCCCGGCCCCACAATTGTCAAATGGACCATACCCTGGAGGGAAGAAAGGTTCTGATATTGGGACCTGAGAAGATGAAGATCGGATACTAGTGATCTCAGGAAAACCAAGAATAGATGTTGGTGGTTCTTGTCCATTGGCCCAGGCTTGCCACAATTGTGCCATAATATGTCTCAGCGTTCGATTTTCTTCAACAGTAACTGTCTCTCTTATCTTTGAATCGATTGGAGTGTCCGCTGGATTCACCATAGTTTCAGTATTGGTTGTCATTGACGCTCTTACCTTAGACCTGGTAAAGTACGGGTGCTCTGCCAGTTTACTACAAACCTAACCACCGAAAGCTAACTAGAGTTGATGTGAAATGAACAAACTTGTTAGGGGTTAGACAATTTTATAAATCAATCACACACTTATTAATCACATAGTAACATGGGTTCAGAAGGCCATTGTTTCATCCCATCTTTGCTTTGCTTATTGTCCTCTTTTTTCTTTTTTTTTTTTAGAAAAAGAAAAATTTTTGAAAAATAAATTCTGATCGGACCCTTTGGAGGTTGCCTACGTATCATGTTACTGCATGAATCAGATCATTACGTAGTTCAAAAATTTAGACAACTCAAAAGTATTAATTTGGAATTCATTCACCAAAACTTCAAGAAAACAACAAAATCAAAAGGTTTAAAAACAACCCGGATCAACAAAATATCCTTAAACACAAAATTTTAAACTAAAAACCAAGTCTTTCAACAAACAAAATGAAATGAACAACAAAAACAACTAAAACTTCTTTTCAATCTTCATCACTTTCTTGGGGCTTTCTTTTTCCTCCCAGTGTCTCATACAAATTCAGCAACACCTTCGACAGATGGGGAACAATGGTCCGTGCTTGCTCAGCCACTTCTTGGTCATTCATACGGCGCTGATTTTTAATAACATAGGAGGTTTGTTCTTCCAGTTGATGAACTTGAAGTCTAGCCCTTCCCATGTTTTGATGACAGTCATTTAACAAAGCCTGATGATTACCCAGATTATTCCTCAAGAGGGCCTCTCGCCCTTCTGCTGCTTCAAGTTGATGGCGAAGTGTTGCTCTCTCGATGATCAGTTGTCTTTGCCCCTCTTTGATATCAACATAGTGACTGATTTTTCTCTTACATTCTTCTAACTGATGCATCCAACATGATCTTTCTTTCTCGAATTTTTCCTTATGGCGCTTAAGTTCTCCCTTGTGATAGTGCACGACCTCTTCGGATGCCACTAAGTCCCTCTTCAATCGAGAGATCTCAAGATTCTGCTCCTTTTTTATCTTTCTTGCCAAGTGGATTCTACTATGCAATTCTTCCTCCAATCGGGCCAATCTTCCCTCTGCATGCTTCAATTCTTCTTCCATATCTTGCAACTCTAACTTGTGATTTTTTCCTCTTTGGACCTGTACTTCTTGCCGTGCAATGGTTGCTTTGGCCTTCTCCAACTCTTTTTTCAATTGTCTTATAATATGTTGATCTCTTCTTTTTCTGCTGGATCCTTCGGAGTGTCACCAAATGTCATTGGATCACGAAACCACGATAGGTACCCAGGAACCACCTTTCCTTTATCTTTCTCCACAACCATTTCACTTAGCTCAGAAATAATACTCTCGTACCAAATCTTCATAATCTCTTCGCTATTAAAAGCAAAACCTGGTGGAGTGTCATATGCAAACCTAGTCATATCATTATTGGGTGGGATTTCTTGAACTCTGGCTAGTTGACGCATAACCCGAAGTGGGGCATATGGTTGAACGCCTCTAAGACCAATCAACACAAGAAATGAGATACCACTAGACATGCAAATGATATCCTTAAGTGGGAACCAGTAATAATTCCACACTATTTCATCAGATGTGATCACTGAAAGTTTTTCTTCACACGCTATTATTCCTTTTGGAAAATCAATTTTGGATTCCCTTTCCTTATGAGAGGAAACATAGTTGCACCAATCTGGAGTAAACCTAGGCGCACGATCATGGTGATAAAGGTGTTCCAAAAACCATATTTGGAGCAAAATATTACAGCCTTCAAAGTACATTTCCCCACTTAAACATTTAGTTAATGCACGAAACATATCTGCCAGGATCATAGGAATAATAGTTGGATTTTCCATTGTGATCAACGCCTTCACCACACCAGCCAGACGAATGTCAATATGCTTGTCCCTTTTGTGAAAAATAATGAGCCCCATAAATGCGACCATAAAAGCAAAACATCCATTTGCCTTTCAAGCTTCTTCACCCCCTTGATTACTCAATTGGTTTCGATAGTTCTTGAAACCATCCCTTTGACCGTATCTCTGGTATAGAAAGTCTAAAGAGACCCACCCATTTTTCAAACTCTCTTTCTCTATTTGATTAATTTTGAGCAGTTCCAGAAATTTTTTGGCATCAACATGTTTCGGAATTATGGGTCTTTTATTGCGTGGATCAGCACCTCGAAAAGTAGACCCCTTCCCCATGAAGCCAGCAATTTCTTCCAAAGTTGGTGTCATCTCACAGTCAAAAAAACAAAATACATTAATCCCAGAAAGGAATCAATGCCTCGACCACATCCCTTCTAGGGTCAATCTCCATAAGATGCACTAAATGCCCCAAGTGTTCCTTTACTCTTTTTTTCACATGACTTCTCATGTCTGTCCACCATTGCCATAAATCTTTTGGTATAGTATCTACGATCATGAACTCTGGAATTCCTTCGCTTCTAGGCCTTTTTGAACCTTGTCCTTTTGTCGATGGTGCCATTTGTACCTTTAAATAGAATCCAATAAAGTTTTTTATGATAAACTCTAACAGAGTGAAAAAAGAAAAGTAAAAAAAGTTTTTTTTTAAGAAAATAAAATAAAACACCAATTTTTTACAAACACCGAACCCTTGAAAGGATGCCTACGTATCTCTTTTTAGTGAGAATCAGGTGTCCATAGTTCATAAAAGAAAAACTTCTCTTGGAAAGACTACCCCTTTTATTTGACCTTTTTTTTTTAAAAAAAAAAAACGAAACTCGCAAAGCTATTTTGAAGATGGTCAACAATGTCAAAGCCTTCTGAACCAACTATTTTTACATAGCATATAAAATGAACATTTTGGTCTAGCATGAATACATATCTTAAATTTCACTAGGCCCAATGTACATGATGAAAAAAAACAGCATACTAGAGACATTTTATCTATGTTTAACATTTATGAAGGTGTCTAAACTGGCTTACTCGAGTGGACAACTCGAGTCGGGGAGGGTCAGCGTACCGGTAGCAGAGCTATTCCGGCTTAACTGGTGGTCCAACCTCGCCTAACATGTGTAACAGCCTAGAATCAGGAGCGTAACCGCACACTGACTCATCCTAGACAGAAGTTCTGTGGAGCGTAACCGCACACACAGTGCATAACAAAATTATAGAGACTCAAAGGGTGTGCGAGAGAAATAATTTATATACAATACAATATCAAAACAATAAATTGCTGAAATAACACAATTAGCATCCAAACATAAAATTTATCCAAATAAACAAAATAGCCAAAAAAAAAGTTAATGTACAAAGCTCGAATTCTAAATAGAAGTGTTCCCCAGCATAGTCGCCAAATCTGTCACACCTCTTTTTTTTTTTTTTACAATTGTTGAGGATATGACGGGTTTTTAATTATTTTTTTTTTAGAGTCGCCACTTGAAATTGAGTTTTTAGGTGTTCCAAGTCACCAGATAGTTCTTAATTTAAAATAAAAACTTTTTTTTTGTTTTGGTCTACGAAAAACAGAAATTGGGTAGAGAATTCTATTGACCGGAGGGAAGGTATGAGGCACCCCCCGAGTCCCGTGGTTCTAGCACGGTCGCTTTATTAACTTATTTTTGGCTAAAATAATTTATTTATTTAATTTGGATAAAAGGAGAAAAAGTGTATTAATTACTATTTTTTTAAAAAAACTGATTGGCCTAAGAGCGTAACCGCAAACAAGACCCTTCTTTTTAGAAAAGAATACACACCAAGGATCGTAACCGAACACATGATGGTATTTGAAGTTTTATTTTATTTAAAAAAAACACAATAATTAATTACTCAATTTTAAAAAAAAATGATAAGAAAGGATAAAAGAAAATGGTGCAACATATAAACCAAGAAATGATTAGTATTTATTTATTTATTATTATTAAAAAATTTCTAGCATTTATATTTATGGTTTTACCAAAAGAAAAAAAAACAAATAAGTTTTACTACTAAACAATGACAACAAAAGAAGAAAAACAAAACAAAAAAAAACTTTAACAAAATTACAATTAAACACTCTTTTTAATATATATATATATATATATATATATAT
>NC_028640.1:63320982-63340698 GCF_001406875.1 Solanum pennellii
TATATATATATATATATATATATACACATATATATATTGATAAAAATTTAAGAAATAACCAACTTGGTAACAATTTTTTTTTTATATAAAATGACTACCTTGACTTATTTGATAGAAGATTACAAAATAGCAAATTTTCTAATTGTTGGATTATTAAGTCTAGTTAGTCAAATTTGTATTTTCACTTTAATAATTAATTCAAATATTTTTTTTAAGAGATTTTTTTTTTTAAAAAAAAAATGTAAAACCATATTTACTTTTTTCTTTTTTTAGAAATAACCAGATTTTATTTTTTTGCAGAAATAACCAGATTTACATTTTTTTTTGCAGAAATAACCAGATTTACATTTTTTGCAGAAATAACCAGATTTAAATTTTTTCTTTTATTGCAAAAATGACCAGATTAAACCCTTTTGCAAAAATGACTAGTTTTACATTTTTTATTTTTATTTTTTTTCTTAAGTTCATTCTTCAAAGAAGAAAGTTATCAAAAACCAAAAAAAAAATTTGCAATTGTTTTAATTTATTTACTTACTTTTTGTTTTTACTTACTAAAGCTAAAATTTAAACTAAATATGATTAATAATATATATATACATCATAATAAACACAATCATATGAGAAACACTATAGAACAAACTAATAAAAATTTACAAACTAAGTAACATAAGGATAAACATAATCACACGAGAATCATAATAAGCTTAGCAAAAAATATCAACAATTTTTCAAAATAAAAAAAAACAAACATAAAAAGAACATAAACATTAATTCAAGATTACATTGAAATGTAAAAAGAAATACCTAGAGTTGATGACAAGCAAATATAGAAGCAAATTTATTGAATTCCCAAGACGACCTAATAGAAGTATCTTCTTTTTTTTCTTTTTTAAGAAGAAGAAATTTTTAAAGTTTTTTTTTTTTTGCCATTTTCTTTTCTATCTTTTTTTTTCCTCTTCCTCTTTTTCCTTTCCCCCCTTTTGGAAAAAAGAAGGGGGTTTAAATAGATGATCAACATTAACCTCCCACCTTTCTTGAAAACTTAAGAGCCAATACATGCATTGGACCCTTTGTTTTCCCAAGGTGCCACCCAAGATGACCAATGAAATTCTTTTTTTTTTTTAAGAAAAATTAGATTAATTCAATAATTCATTTGCCCTTTTAGATGACCCATTTACTTTATTCATTAATTGAATATAGTTATATGGGTCATCAGAAAATAATAGGCCCAATGTCATTTAGATGGCCCATTTCTTTTAGGAAAAATAACTTAAATACACAACTATAAGTTTTATATTCTCTAATTTTCCCTTTTTTTTTAAATATTACATAATTCCCTTTTTTTTAATTTTAGTAGAATTTTATAGATACATAACATTCTCTCTCCTATAATACACAATTACCTAATATAATGCCTATTTTTTCTCCATTAAAACACTCAATCTTCTAAATCAGTTTTTGGATTTTGAATTATTAATTTTAATTAATTTTAATTAAAACACCCAATTTTGAAATTTTGAATTTCAAAATTCAAAAAATTTGAAATTTCAAAAATCTGGACAATTTCTCTCCCGTTCTTATTGTTATTCTTACTCCATCACGTCTTCAGTTCTCCTTTCTCCATCATCGTCTTTCTTCTTCTTAACCATCATCTTTTATTGGTTTCTACTTTTTCTTCTTAATCCATCATCGTCTTTCTTCTTCTTAACCCAGCATCTTTTATTGGTTTCTTCTTTTTCTTCTTAATCCATCATCAGTTCTTCTTTTCTTCCCTTTTTTGTTTTGGTTAATTGTTCTATTACATCATAGTAATGGATCCGTTAATTAATAGAAGGATATATGATTCCGACGATGAAAATTGGTAAGAAAATAGAAAAAAGTCTTTGCATGATCCTATGAATCTTCAGAAGGATTCAAACAAAGACTCTGGCGAAACATCAAAATCAAAGGTTGTCAAAATACAACAAAAAAAGAAAAAAGAAGCAGCAAACATTGTTGTTAGGCCTACATTGTTTCGGGTTTGTATTTTTGTACTTAAAACTGTTGTTGAAATTAGTAAAAATTTTCAGGAATCCAATATGTATCAAAATATCTACTACATGTATCAGTGCATTGACTAAACATTATAACATGTGATACATATCTAATACATGTATCAGTGCATCGACTAAACACTATACACACTGATTCTATGTATCATCAAGCACAGTTGATGACGCAGTTATTAAACTTAGTTAATGATACATTATAACAATTTTCAAAACCTCATGATACATAGAAAATATTATGATACACAACAAATTCATGTATCAATGCATCATCTAAAACACTATACACACTGATTCAAAATGTATCAGCAAGCACACTTGATGGCGCATTTATTGAAATTAATCACTGATACATGATAAAAAATTTAAAAAACCCTTGATACATAGGAAATCATATGATACACATCTAGTTCATGTGTCAAAGCATAGACTAAAACATTATAATCCACTTAGTACTCATGTATTAAACCTATTGTCTGATACATGATAATAATTTTCATGATTATTTTGATACATATTGGATTCCTTAAAAATTTGTTGTTGGATTACTTAAATTTTTACAATTAAATAGTATTTTCCAAGAGACAGCCCAACCCAACTCATTATTTTGAAAATCCACAGTAACAACAATAAAATTAGTGCAGTTCAAAATTTAACAGATTGTTCATAAAAAATGTATTCAAAATAGATGATATAATCTTTGATTTTCAAAATTTGAAATTAATATCCAATTACGTGCTGATTTAATGCTGATTAATGATCTGTTACCGTAAATTAAGCTGTTTTAGTTAACAAGATTAAATGTACCGTTTTTTCCCCATTTTTTTCTTAACAGTTTAAACTTACCATGTATCATTTACCATGTATCACTAGAGTCTAAAGTATCACGGCACAACAATTTTAAGGGATTTTTAGTAAATACTAAATTTGTCGGGACAGAGTGTAATTATTGAATTACACTATGGGATTCCTTAAATTTTTACTTTCTTTTATTCATTGTTTGAATAATAGTTAATGGGCCATCTGAAAAAATCTAAAGTAGGCCCAAATGTTGACCCATTTCATCAAAATCCAAACAAATTGACCCACTAATACAAAATCTAAACATCTAAACAATTTTAATGATCAAACACAACAAAATAATGCAGAAAAAAAAGTAAAAAAAAATAAATAATAAACATAAAAATTGAAATAAAAAATAAATAATAATAATAATACTTCAAGCAAATCATCAACATGATAAACTTAAAGAACATTAATAACACAAATCCGACATCAAACGACTTATATGGTCAAACGAAAAAAGATAATGATGAATTTGGATAAAGATTGAGAGGGGGGAAAGATTGACATAACTTCCAGGTAAATGAAGGTCGCCGGAAAACTTTGCTGGAAATTTTTTTGACGGATTTTGAACTTAAAATTTATATCAAATGATAGCCCTTGAAGAGCTCTACACATTTATGTAAAGGGTTTGGGATGGGAATGACCGGAACTTTATAAATCTAAGGAAAAAGTAAAAATTTATATTTGATTTTCCTTAGATCTACGGAGTTTGGCTATAGATATGGATGAAAGGTTTGTAAATTTAGGTAGAGGAGGATGAAAGGAAAAGATGGTAAATTTTTTTTAAAAAATTCCGGCCAAAAAGGTGGTGGTGGCGGTAGCGGTGGCCGGCCGGCGGCATGGTAGTAAGGGGAAGAAGAAAGGGAAAAAAATCTAAAATAAAAATTAAAAAAATGCTAATTTTTTGGAGTTTTGTATGTTTGTTTTGGTCCAATAATAGCCCTTGGATCAAAATATCACGAATGGTTGAGATTCAATCTTGACCATTTCTATGGACCGGGTCAAGATCAATTGGGCCATCAGAATTGATCTAAATCAGCCCAATTTAAACAAAATTGGGTCATTTGAGCCAATAAAATAATAAAAACAAATACCCAAAATTCAAATAAAAAAAATAATAATAAAATTCCTTACTAAAAATATTATAGGAGTAAATAAACACGTCAAAAATTAGGTGTTCACAATGGTAGCTGATACCAGAGTGTGTGTAACACACACCTATTAAGAGCGTGAGAACCTTGAAAAAGGGTCTAACAGTCACATTAAGACTTTTATATAGACATCATCTTTCTAATTGGATCTAACACCATTATTGGACAGAATTTGAAATTTTCTTGGCCTTTTATTTATTTTTATTTTTTCTTCCAAATTTTTTCTCTATTGTTTATTGTCATTATACTGCTCTATTTATCATAAAATACGCTATGAAAGACAAACAATACTTTCAAAACATCTTACTAACATTAAGCATAAAACAAAGTAAAATTCAAAAAATTCAACAACATCAATGTAATCCACTAAAACCTAAAAACTAACAAATACATAAATAGAAGATGAAATCCAGATTAAACAACTAATAAATTCAAAAATAAATTGAAAAACCTACCTAGATAAATTGAAAATCAAACAAAAACAACAAAAAAAACTCATATAATTTTTGAGATTGAGTATTGCTTCAGACATCCACCACTAAAATGACTCATGTTTCAGATCCAAGAAAACACAAATTTATTGCCTTCCTCTCGTCCTCTTCACCTTCTCCGATCAAAACGCCTTCATTCTCACCGCCTCCGACAAGCTTCAGCCAGCAACTATAAACGAAAACCAACAACAATAACAAAAATACCAAACCAATTCCCCTAATAAGTCTGAACCTTCTTAACGCCACCAATCCTGAGCTCCAGCAAGATTGTGAACAACTAAAAACAATCAGACCACCCAACAGACCTCGCCTCTTCCTTAGGCCATCGTCACCATCGAAATTCCAATCCAATAAAATTCAAAATCAACTTCGAACTCCACCAAAATTGTGAACAATAAAAAATCATGCCAACATAATTGACTTCAATGGAAAGAATAGAAGAAGTAGGAAAAAGGAAAAGGTAAAGACAATGAGAAGAAGAGATGAAGTGAAATTGTGGGCATAGAGACAGTTATAGCAAAAAGAAAAAAAATTGGAAGAAAAGTGTTGCTACATTAATCTAATATAATAAAAGAAAAATTGACGTGGAGTGACTGTGTGCGTGAGCGTGCGTGCGTGTGTCATTTTATAATCATACGTGTCATTTTATAATTATTTTTAAAATTATGTGTCGATTGTATGTAATACACACAATTGAGTGTTAAAAAAAGTGTTTAAATATTTTCACACTGAATCTCTTTTTTCACAAAATTTAAATGACGAATCTTAATTTGTGAGTCTAGTTTTACATTTTTTTTTAAAAAAAAATTGAAATCACTACTGGAAATTTTACTTTTTGGAGAATTGAAATTTTAAAATTGGCCTAAATCATCCACAACCACTTAAAGTTGTCATCATATTTCACTTAGACACCTCAAAAAGGGATGTACCTATTGAACTCTTAAACCTTAAAAAATTTATACCTATTTGACACAAACTGACAATCAGTTGAAAAAAATAAAAACGTATATCTCAAACGCTAATACATAATAGATTTACCAATTATATGATGACACATGACATTAAATTTAATTTTTTAAATCACTGCTTAATTAATTCGAAAAGTATTTTAAAAAATTAAAAATTCTTTTCTTAATTAACAGCCTCCACGCTCTTTCCCCTTCTTCAAAAGATCCATTTCTGATTTCCCTGGAGCCGACGTCGGCATCGACTACGGCAGTAAACCATCGCTCCACCTCTTTCTTCTCTTTCATTTGTATCAACAGTACAATAATACTTGTTGTCCATTCAAGCTAAATACTCATTCTCTTTCATTTTGATATCATCAAAATCTTTGACTCTTTACCTTCATCTTCTCTACATTAGCAACTATTTATTAGAATTGAAAAAAGTATTTTTTTCATTATTGATAAAAGGGATTTTTCCAAAATATTTGAGACGTAAATCAACATAAGAAGAAAAAGAAAAAAGAAAAAGCAGGAAAGAGCACAAGAGGATGAGAGAAAGAGAGGTGGAGGGAGTGTGCTGTGCGTGCGTGTGAAAAAAAAATGGTGAAAAAATAATTGATGGAGGGGGAAGAAGAAGATTGGTCCTTTTTGTTTGTTAATTTTTTTTTAATTAATTTAGGAGTATAGGTTAAGGGAAAAAAAGAAAAAAAAAGGTACTATTTTTAATAACTTAACGCGCTCAAAGAAAGTGAAGCACACATTTTTTGCCATGTCAATATTTTGTGTCTAATAGAAATAACTTTTGAACAAATAAAGTGTTCAATTGACACATGAATAAGTTAAGGTGTCTAAGTGAATAATGCGAACAACTTAAAGTGGTTGCACATGATTTAAGACATATCGTTTGAACCTATATATGGAATCATGATTCAAAATCACATTGGTTGAAGTAGAAGTTTTGTTAATATGGATGCAAATTCTTATACTCTCCGTTTTAAAAAGAATGATCTACTTTTCTTTTTAGTATGTTTAAAAAAGAATGACATCTTTCTTTTTTATAAAAACTTTCCACGTGGGATGTTTAAGACTACAATATTAAATGACAATTTTGTATATTTGACATAACTTTAATTTAGGACCACATAATTAAAAATTTTCTTTATTTTCTTAAACTCCGTAACAAGTCAAATTAGACTATTTTTTGTAAAACAAAGGAAATATAATTTGACCGAACAAATAAATCATAATTCTTAAATAAAATATCAAAACATTATGACAAACCACTTTAATAAATCATATATACCTTTTTAAAAACGATCTACAAAAAATAAATCATGAAAAATTTATCAAACCAAAAATACTCCAAGTTGGAATAACTACCTTATTGAGTAAAAAGAATTAAATAAAAAGACAACTATTTATGAAAGGGTAATAATAATGATAGACTCCACCCCAACTATGACTTGTTGACATTTTCATTCTTCTTCTTCAGACAACATAACAGAAGGGAATAAAAAGCACCTCTTCTTCCCTAACACCAAATTTTCTTTGGGGGAAGAGAGACTCATGTGTGTATCTATTTGTAATAAACAAGAAAGAGGGTATCAGGGTTATTGATTTTCTTGATGAATTGAAACTTGATCATTCTACACTTGTTAATTTCCGGAGGAATTGGGGAAAAAAATTAAAATGGAATTGGTTGATCAGTCTGAATCTTCTCCTTTGGTTCCTCCTTCTGTGATCACTGACACAAGTGAGATCGATCTTGAAGCTGGTTCTAGTGAACAGATTCAGTGTAGGATTTGTCTTGAGACTGATGGTTAGTTTTCTTTATTTCTTCATTTCGCCCTTACTTTCATTCTTTATTATTTGAAATTTTAGTTGGTTCTAGTGTATTAATTGGGAATTTTGTGGTGTTCCTAACTGTAAAGCTAGCTGTTTTGGGTGATTCTTGAGGACCCTTTTATGGAGTGAAAGTATTTTGGTGAATTTGGCTTGAAAATATGATACCATAACCCCAAATGTATTAATTGGAATTTTTATGATGTTTCTAAATGTAAAATAAGCTGCTTTTAGGTGATTCTTGAGGACCCTTTGATGTAAATGAAAGTATTTTAGTGAATTTGTCTTGAAATTTGATACCATAACCCGAAATTATACTACTCAAGTAAGCCGGATGAGTTTTGCATTGGGTTGAGAATTTTGAGCATGTCGTAGTATTACTTTTGTCTGATTACAGTGGAAATGAAAATATCATGTGATACTGCATATATTATATTTGGATTTGTTACTTATCAACATTTGTTTTCCATTTGGTTTATTAAAGAAATGAAAAAAACTAAGAATTTTTTAGTAAGAGGCAGTGTGAATTTTTTTGCGCTTGGTGGATGCTTGTTTTTCTGGGTCATTTGTTGTTTATTTCATTCTATAACATAATATCATTTGCCTCGGTGATGGATGTACTAATGAAACATATTCAAGGAGATGTGGAGAGGTGCCATGGTGTATGTTCTTTGCAGATGACATAGTTTTGATTAACAAGACTCTTGACGAAGTTAACGATAGGTTGGAGGTTTGGAGACAGAATCTGGAGTGTAAAGGGTTTTTAGGTTGAGTAGGATTAAGATTGAATACTTGGAGTGCAAATTCAGTGAAGTAACTCACGTGACACATGCGGGAGTACAGATTGAAACACAAGTCACTCCCAAGAAAAGAAGTTTCAAGTATTTGGAGTTAATAATATGATGATGTTCCACATCGTATTGGAGTAGGTGGACGATATGGAAGCTCACATCCGGTGTCTTGTGTGATAAGAATGTGTCACCAAGCATTGAGGGTAAGTTTTATGAAGTGGTGATCAAACTGGCTATGTTGTATGGGGCAGAGTGATGGCTATTCAGAGCTCGCAATGTCACATGCCCAGAGGATGAGAGTAACGTAAATGAGGATGTTGAGATGAATGTGTCAACATACTAGGTGTGATAGTATTAGGAACAAAGCTATCTGGGACAAGGTGAGAGTGACCTCTTAGGTGAAAAAGATGAGGGAGGCGAAATTGAGATGATTCGGGCATGTGAAGAGAAGAAACACATATGTCTCAGTGAGGAGGAGTGAGAGGTTAACTATAGTAGGTATAAGTAGAGGTAAATGTAGACCAAAGAAGTCTTGGGAGAGATGATTAGATAAGACATTCATTAACCGAAGACATGACCTTAGATAGGAAGATATGGAGGTTGAGGATTAAGATAGAAGGTTAGTAGGTCGAGTGTTGTTAGTTTCATTTTCAGTATCATTGTGAGGAGGAGTGAGAAGTTAACTACAGTGGGTATAAGTACAGGTAAAGGTAGACCAAAGAAGTCTTGCGAGAGAAGATTAGATAAGCCATTCATTAACCGAAGACATGACCTTAGAAAGAAGATATGGAGGTCGAGGATTAAGGTAAAAGGTTAGTAGGTCGAGTTCATTTTTAGTATTGTTATTATTACTTCCCTGCTATCTTATTTTTTATTTTAGTATTACCTGATGTTTTTTCATTTGTTTTGGTTATCTATTACTTTGCTACCGTTCTCTTCTTTATTGTTTTCAGCATGACGCTATTATATTTGTTTTATATACTTGTTTTTATATGCTTACTTGAGCCGAGAGTCTACCGGAAATAGTTTCTCTACCTTCACAAGGTAGGAGTAAGGCTGCGTGCAGCTGTGCAACACCCTCCCCAGACAATTACACTGGATATGTTGTAGCATAACATTATTGGGTTATATGTGCTGAACTTGTGCTGTTTCAGAACTGGGATGTGCTTATAAATGTTTTTGTTTTTTCTTTTCAGGTAGGGATTTTATTGCACCTTGCAAGTGTAAAGGTACATCAAAGTTTGTTCATCGGGAATGCCTGGATCATTGGCGTGCAGTGAAAGTATGTTTTTCATTTTTGGCTTTGAATCTGTATTACTTGAGCAGTTTTAACCTTGTTATTGTCGAAAGTTGCCTTGTTGCCTAATTGCTTTTGTGTTAGAAAGGCACTCCATCAAGATTTTTGTCATTTCTTATTCTTTTATAACCATGGTTTTCGGGCTAGCTTGCGCGCACCTCAAATAGTTCCATGGGTACCTGCTACCTCCCATCAGTTGCCCACCAAGACTTGGACATGTCGAAAAATGGGAAGAAATCACCTAGTGTTTTTGTCTCCGTTGGAATTAGAACATCAGATTTTATGACACTCAAGTATCCACTCCACTGATTAGTAGGTCGCAGCATTGGGTGCTAGAATACTGTTATTCCTTACCTTACTTGGAATTAATTTGTTCTTGTATTGATGCATTAAAGTGGGGAATCAGGATTTGATTAGTGTCATTTGTACATATATTGAGCATGTATAGCTTTGGACTAGGCACTTTACTTGCAAGAGTCATTTTTCGTGTGTGCTTTTCATTTCAACACTAATTATTTGATAAAGTAGTTGTTGAGGCTTTCCTTTCATAGAAGCAATGTCTGCATAAGAGTACTGATAACTTCCAAGCAATTTACAAATTACAGTAGGCAATATTCACCAGAATTATATTTATTTTCGGTAGCTAAACAAAATTTGTATTTTACAGGAAGGATTTGCTTTTTCCCATTGCACAACTTGCAAAGCTCCCTATTACTTGAGAGTTCATGTTCCCACTGATAGAAAGTGGCGAACTTTGAAGTTCCGATTCTTTGTGACCAGAGATATTTTGTTCATCTTTCTCGCAGTTCAGCTTGTAGGTGGTTGGTCCTGTTTACAAATTTTGTTCTTTGATTTTCTGAGATATCCTTACCTTTTTTATAGAGAACATATCCAACTGAGCTCTTACCCTTTTCATTGCAGGTTATAGCCTTGCTGGGATATTTAGTTTACTTGATTGACACCCACCATAAGTCTTGGTTGCGTTTTACTTGGGGGTTTGATAGCGAACTAAGCTTCTACTATCTATGCGGTAAACATCTTGAGCTTTCCACTAGTTATTATTTGTTAAGTCCTGATGTTTTCTTTTGATTGGCTGTATGTGCTAAATCATGGTGTTGACTATGACAAAAGAAAGAGATATTTTAAGTAATGATATTTCATGTTGTCTTGTCCTATAAGTTCTGTTGTGCCAATCTCCTTTACTCTCCCTCTCTGGGACTTATATCCTTTTCTTCATTTGTTTGTTTCCTGGACAAAATGAAATTTGTGATGGTTGATATGGTGGTTTGAGGTATCTTGCTCCTCTTGAGATATTTTCTCAATGAATGGACATTATACCCTTCAAGAAGCTGTACCAAAACCAAAATCTTCCCTAATAAGACTTTTATATGGTTATATCGTCCCCAAGAATGATGTGACAGGAAGGGTTAGGGTCACCTATGTTCATAGATGCTCTTATGTTTTTAAATTTCTGTCCGAAGATGACACTGAGAGGATTCACATTAATGCTCAGTTAGTAGTTTGTGGACGCCTTTTTTGTTGCGCGAAGGTGGTCCGTGGCCGTTTAGGATAAAGTTGTTCATATTAGGAGAAGGAACAAAAGATTGTAGGTTTCCAGTATGGTAGGACTGTCCCTGCACCTACAGTATATGGACCTCTTCATGCAAATTGGTGACAGTTCTGGAGGCTTTACTGGATCAGGATACTTAAAAAGCGTCCAGAGAGGAAGTAGGATGTTTCTGGTGTAGTGCTTCTATAGGTTACTAAGAGGAGATGTCACAGTGTTCTGCATCTATCAGTTTGACTTCCCAAAGCTTAGATAAAGCTATGTATTTTCAGCTGGTTGGCAACAAGGAGGGCATAGCTGAAATATGAGAGGATAAAATAAAGTAGTTGTCATGTGCAAAGTTTAGGAGAAAATGTGAATCACCTACTATTGCTTTGTCTGGTGGCAAGGCAATTGCCTATTTGCTGTAAGAAGTGAGCAGTTTCTTAAGCATTAAACCATATGGCATTATGACCAGGGGCAGTGTAATGTCCCTGATGGAGGGCGAGACAGGAAAAATGGTTCAACGGGCTTCAAGGTTGGGAAGTTTTTGAAGAAGGGTGCATATAACGCCTTAGGAAAATCCCACATTGTAAAGGGAGAGAAAAGTAACATGCCTTAACATAACATAGATTTAAATGGTGTGTACGCTTTTGAGCTCGATGATGGAGTAGCAAGGGACAAATAGGTGAGGTCTAATGGGTCAAAGCAGACGATATGTGCCATGGGCTTGGGTTATGAAAAATATGTATCAAGAGTTGGACCTCCCGCAATATGATAGTAGGGCAAACCTCGGCTAGGAGGCTGAGTCCCCAAGGGATGTGTATGTGGCATCCTTGACGAAGGGTGGGTCAAGGACAAGGTTTGCCATGCTTATAGGTTGACAAGCTGCATATACACTTTAGGCAAACCCGACATTAGAAGGGGAGAGAAAAATGATGTGCCTTATTAGACTTGACGCAAGTTTACTTGGTGCTCGTGGTTTTTATCTCGATAATGATGTAGCCCAAGGTATAATCCATGAGGTCTATTAGGTCAAAACTAACTATTTGTACCATGGGCTTGGAATGTGATTTCAACTACCAAATTGTGATAGAATATCCCTCCCCCCCCCCCCCCCCAAAAAAAAAAAAAAAACAAACATATGTTTGATGTCGGTTTGTAGTGTATCAACAAATACAAAACACCAGCTGATGTGCATTCTCATTAACAAAGCTGTCATGGTAGAATTCCATGCTGCGACCCACACAAACGTTGTCCTAATTGCTTCGGGAGGGAACTATCTCCCCTGTTTCGCAGAATACCATGTAAATGTCTTTACAAAAAAATATCTTCCTAGGTTGCCCT
Organism: Solanum pennellii; assembly: GCF_001406875.1. Lineage (NCBI taxonomy): Eukaryota > Viridiplantae > Streptophyta > Magnoliopsida > Solanales > Solanaceae > Solanum > Solanum pennellii. The sequence continues at coordinate 63,333,289 of NC_028640.1, forward strand.
TTGTTGTGATGTAAAATCCTAGTTCTTGAGATTTACATAGTTTAGGTCATTCTTAGAGCATAATAGAAACATGCCGAACACTTGATAACTAGCAAAGGTTTAATAAAACACATGCATGAATAGCTTCCGTTATATAATTGTCATAAGTAGTTGCATAATTACCTGCTGAAGCACTGGAAGTTGCATAATCTTGCCATCATTTAATCCCTGTATTATATTTCTCACATTATAATCCCTGTATAACTTGCTCATGGCCAAACGATCCTAAAGTGATCCTTGATGGCTTGTTAGTATTCAAGATTTCAAGGGGTTTATAAATTACGGGACTCGTATATTTTCCTTTTAATTTCTACTTCTGCTAGTAGTTTATGCTTTTATTTGAGATATGCTTAATTAGTACCTTTTTCACTGCAAGAATATTATAAATGAACTAAGTGGACCGTTGATCTTTTGTCCCCCCAAGTTCATCTCCATCCATCATTTGGAGGTTCTCTCAGAAGTAACAAAAAATAGTCCAAACATAGTGGGAAACTGAGAACGCTGGATAAAAAGATAAAGGCACATCCGGTAGCATTTTCTCCAAAAATTTTAGTCCAACAGAACTATAGAAAATGCAAAAAGGGATAGAAATAATCATTTCCATGGGGTGATTATATGGTGAATCAAACCTAAGTAGCTGTATCGTCCCTATTATGTGGGAGAGTTAGAAAAAAGGAAGGTGGGTATGATTGGTGAGGGGGTAGGATAGGGGATTAGATATCACATATGCCTTTTCATATAAATGGCACTGAATAAATGTCGCAGAACTATAGATCTTAAGATAGATGTGCAGTCATACAAGATATGATAAGATTAGTCACTTTTGATAATGGGTGCAAGTAGATCACATAAATAAAACAACAGAATTGTTTAGATGGCGTATGATCGTGTCCGGTGTATGCCTCCAGATGAAGCAATGATGATTTGATTTGATGATGGGAAGTGTTTGACAATCCACAAAGCACATAATCTCTTGGAAGTTTTAAGACACAATAGAAGTGAGGGATCTGTATAGGCGATATCAATGTATTATGCTTAGGGTTTAGTTGTTATAGTTCTAACTTGCATAATGTTTAGTTGTTAGGTGTAGATTTAGAGAACTTACTGTTTCAAAGAACTTCTAGTTTTGCTTACAACTAACTTCTTGTAATGGAATGAAATAGACTTGATTAGAGAGGACTGGATGGTGTTGTGAAATCTAAATCAGGCTGGATGAGTTGGTGGGACTGGGACCCTAGGGTGCAGGGTGGAGGTTTTAACCTCGTCTAATCAGTATGCAAGGTTTGGAAGAAATCAGTATGGGAAGGGCCAAACATTTCAGTAGGCAAGTTATTCCCACCAGATGCATGTCAAACCACAATCTAGGTACGCCAACATAGATTGTTTAGAGGATAGCTCATATAGTGCGAGGCTGTGAGCCCCTCATCCTTCACTATGTGGTGAAGAATCGAGTCTCACTTATGTAATATCTTCCTCTGATTGTATAAATTTTAAAAAGAGATTCTACAAAACAAAACCAGACTGTGGATGAGTTTTTTACACTCCGGTCGGGTATTGGTGTATCAAAAGGCCCCTTAAACTGTTTGCTTGTTTTTGATTTTGAGTTAGTATTAGTAGATGAAAATGTCTTGATAATAAGATCCAGTTGAGCGTGGAAGATATTTGTCATGCAAAATATTGCTTGTCTATCCCAAAGTATTTGGTTTTCACCTTTGCATTCCTTGTGATGACGGCATGAAGCAATGCAGCAGCTTCCCCAACATGAGAATACGGGGGCCACCTCAAAATTACAGGAGAAAAAGAGAAACAAATGGAGCAAGAGACGGAGAAAAAGGGGATTAAGTATCACAGCATCATTGGTCTGTTTCTTGTTAATCTGGGTGCAGTAGCATTAGTCTATTTCTGTATATCTTGGCAAGAGACGTCTGATTCCTTTATGTCCATCACGGCACTCAAGGACCAAAGATGGTGCATAATTTTTCAAAGGCACCCAAGGATCAAAGATAGTGCATAATATTTTTAAATAATTGATAGTTATTGCAATGGGAAAATTGTGTTTGTTATTCTTCGTGATAAATATATGCTTACCATTTAATGATATTCAACTTTAGTATTCACATCCTCTAAAAAAAAGATAAAAGAAACTAACTTTGAGGTATTGATTCGACAATGTACAGGGGCACTTTTATTTTTCGCTCTGCTAGGCTTATCTGGTTGCTTCATCACCTGTTATGATCGAAGAGTGCGCAATGATTTGGCTCAACCCTGCCGCGAACTATGCCTTTGCTGTTGTCATCCTGGGTAAAGAATCTTGACTCGTCGTTAGTAATGCGCTTAATACTGTACTCTTCTTCCTTGTTGCTCTCATCATCAATCCAAGGAACAAGTAAATGAAGGTTGACCAATGCAAGAACATTTTTCTGTTACATCACTTTTGCACTCTTGATAGACTGCAACATAGCGCAATTAAGCATTGTCATGAAGTTGTGTTTGTTTAGTTTTCTGGATAATTGTTATTAAGTCTTAAGGAGTATAGGACAAAATATTTGTGTTGTCATTCTGAAAATCTGCTGCTTTGTTTGGATGTGTCCATCATCTATTGTTATACATGCTAAAGCTGTTTTTGACGGATCACCTGTTATCATTTATTAATTTTTATATTAATATTTTATCCGGTTTCTACTGCTTTAGCATCTTGTACAACAAAAGTGCGAGAAATTGTGCTCTCTGATCTCTTTCTTGTGTTTCTTGTGATGCTACTTCTTGAGGAATGATTTGTAGTTTTCTTTTTCTGATGGCTGTTGCATCATCGTTATCTTATTATGATGCCCTTGCAGAATGTGTGCAGACTGTCATTTGCCTGGTACACTTTGTATGTGGACTGATTGCACAACATGCTTTGAAAGTTGTGCTGGTGCGGCCAGTGAATGTGGAGGTTGCTTAGGAGGTGCCGGTGAAGCTGGGTTGCCGCTAGTACTTATAATGGCTTTAATTGTGCTAGGACTATTTACCGTCATCGGCATATTTTATAGTGTTTTGGTTGCTACAATGGTTGGACAGAGAATATGGCAGAGGCATTACCATATACTTGCAAAAAGAATGTTGACAAAGGTGCGCTTAACCCTATTCTATGTTTTGTGCTTTCTTGCCATTCCTTCCCAATCATTGTCTTGAACCCTTTCACCGAGAGGCGGTTCATTAAAATGTTATATTCAATAAATCCTCGAGTACACGATACCACTCATAATTTGAGGCATGATGACTTCTACAATTCTTAATATGTTTATCAGCAACTACCTAATGATATGTTTGTTAATCTTTTGAAGGAATATGTTGTGGAGGATGTCGATGGTGAGGTCAACGGAAATGATTGGTCTCCGCCAGCTCTGCCACCAGAGCATGTTCAGCAGCTGAAATCACTTGGACTTATGTAAAAAAATTGAGGATTTTGACGTAAATGAAACTCCATACAACTGGGGCTCTCATCACGAGATTTGGTAGTATAAGCAATTTGACCTGCAAGGCATAGTAAGGTCTGTGTACATCGTACCCTCTCCGGACCCTCTATGTGGGATTACATAGGGTATGTTGTTGTAGTTAAACTTGCAAGAGAGAAGATCTCTTTCAGTCCAATATTGTTCATATTTGAGGATGATCACATGTAATTGTTAACAAAATAGACCCCCCTTAACAATCCAAATGAATTAACAGTTGCAATCTGGTTTCGCCCCTTCTAGTTCTAGTAGTTCTCTATTGTTATATTTGTTTGATCCTTTCCAAGTATGTGGAATTGTTTTGCTTTGCTTTTTGAGAAGAAAAATTGAATATTTGCTTGTCAACAAGAAGCTGAAATTGTAGTTTGGGGTATTAGAATGAATTGTATGTTGTTAGCTCTGCATCAATCTCAATAGTAGTGGGGTACATGTATAAAATTGAATAAATAGATACATGTGTTTTAGGTGACACAATATACGTAGGACATTACATATGATGTGAATTATCACATGTATAGAACGTCATATAAGATGTCTACTTGTTCAACTTTATACGAGTTTATGTGTTTGTTTGTGCAATTTCAAAGTTCAAAGGCATAGATATCAATTGAGATCAAGTAAAGTGATACATTTTTAAAAACTATTGTACTTAATTAAGGAAGTAGTTTAAAGTTTTTCCCAAAGCAATATACTTTTTCCACCCAAGAAAAAGAAATTAAAGAAAAAACTACAATTACCTACACAATTTCTCTTTGGACATTTTTTTTTCAAACAAGAGTTTCAAAATCTTGTTTCTAAATGTTGTTGGATTTGGACAGGGAGAGCAAAGTTCCAATAGACCAAAATTAAAATTAAATTTAGTGATCCAATTGAATTAAAATTAAATTTAGTGATCCAATTGTTCATTGTTAATTGAGTTTCATATGGGATAATTTGAGGCCCAAGGATAGTAATTTTTAGTTTGAGGATAGGCCATTGCTATTGAAGAAGATTATATTACTATTGTCCAAACTCCAAACAATGATCCCCATCTTCAAAGTTTAAAGATAAATCCAAACTATTTTAGTTAATTTAAGAACAAATTTTGTCATTTTATGTTGTGAAAAAAGACCCTTCTGTTATTAGCAGGGGGTGTTTGTTGTTCCGTTTGGATTGTTTATGATTAAAATTAAAATCAAATCAATTTAGTCGGTTTTTTAAATTTTTAATATTAAATTAAATCAAATAAAAAAAAATTACCGTCGGTTTGATTGTTGTTGGTTTGGTTCAATTTTTTTGATCTATTGGGTTTTAAAGTAATAATTTCTTTGAGGACGTATGTATCTCGATAGACACAAACATCTAATACATGAACAATCCACAAAAGATTATTGTTCGAGTCAATAAGCGATACTAGATTTATCATTACACGAACAAAGTGATTCAATTAAGAGAAAATGTGACTATTTTAGGTGAAGTAGGGTAGGTAACGAGTAAATTGGATTTTAATGGACTTGCACTTAGGATTATTATAGTTCGGCTAAAATGTTGAGCTTGTGAAAATTGTAAAGTTAAAAACTTAAATTAATTAAAATTTAACAAAAATATTTATATTTTACTTATGAATAATATATAAATATTATAAATTTTGTATATATAATTTATTGATTGAATTTGATTATTTTTGCGAATGTTTTTTTAGTAAAATCAAAATAAAATCAAATAGTATCGATTTTTAAAATTTAAAATCAAACAAAATCAAATATCGATTTTTTAATCAGTATGATTTAGATTGTGGTTCAGTTTAATTTTTTAACCATAACCATGAACTGCCCTAGTTATTCGTAAATAAGAACATATTTATAACGACTAGTGGCGGCTCAACATAGTTCGAGGCCTAAAGCAAAATTTTAATTAGAGGCCTAAAAAATTATCTATATTTATTTATTTTTTAAAATTTTTAGATGTAAATTATTACTTAATATCTTTTTTATAAATGATTTTTCAAATACTTTTAATAATTATTATTTTTTAAGCAAGATTTTGTCAATTGAACATTGAATACGTCATTTTATTGAGAAAATTATTATATGAATCGAAAATATAGTTCTATAAGTAATAAGCTGATAAATTTTAAATAAAAATAAGAGTTAGAATTATAGAATTTGATTCAAAAAGTTGATAACTTGATTATCCTACTTTAATATAAAAATTACGAAGAATAAAAAAATATTTGTAATTTACTTTGTTCAACCATTTTCAGCTATTAATTCATATTTATGACAGAATATTGCTCTAACTATCATAGATTTGATTTGAAAAAATAGAATGTATAAGGAATTAAAAAAGATTTTAAAAGATGTGAGTGTTAGCAAAGAAAAAAATAAAATAAAATATATATATATATATATGCTTTTTATCATGAATAATTAATTTTTTTTCATGAAAAAATTAAACATGATTTTTTATTTTATAGAAATTTGAGGACCCCGAAAATTGAGGGCCTAAAAAAATATATGAAAGAGCCGACACTGATAACGATAAAGATAAATTTTTCCTTTAGTTAAAATTAATTGAGAATATATTGTTCCTCCTTTAATCAAAGATTTCAAATTGATAGAAAGTGTTTCCCTCTAGTAAAACCCTATGCAATATAAATTTAAAATAATTAAACTCTGCGTGCATCGAACCTCTTATCAAAAACTAAAATTGCTTTGTCAAGATTCACGTTACACTAGTTGGAACGTTTGTATCGAACCTCTTATCAAAAACTAAAATTGCTTTGTCAAGATTCACGTTACACTAGTTGGAACGTTTGTTTGGTTGCATCATGTGGTCGGTGAGGGTGATGCGTCATTTCCCTCACATACACACTAACAAATTCTATTCTCTATACATTCAAAACTAATTTGAAATTCAATGTTTCATAATTAATGGAGTACTATAAACAAATACTTCGGTTCTTAGTTACTTGTCTATTTTTTTAATTTTAATAAAATAAAAAAGAATAATTTTTTTTTACTTATATATCCTCAATTAATTGATATTAGGTTTGCTTTATAAATAATTAAATATATTTTTATGAAGGGGTCCAAAGTCTTCTTAATTGTCTGTAGCTTCTAGAATGCTCTTTTAGTCATGCACCAAAACCTCTTGAATCAAATCTAATTTGAATCTCCATAATCATAAAAATTTCTTCATTTCTTCTATTAACTGTAATTTTTTTCTTTATTTGGAAATTCACCTAACTTTTTTTTTTCTAGAAACTATATGAACTTCACTTTTTTATTTTTTAAAGTCTATATGGTTCATAAATTAGCAGCAAACATTGCATAATGAGTGGCATTTGTCAAAAAATGTCAAAACCTAATTATTAAGAAAAAGTCTTCACTCTTAATTTTAAAGAAGAATAGGTAAAGGTGTTTTGACTTTTTTTTATTCTTTAAATAAATAGAGGTCTTCTCATTTATTTATTTATTATTAAATTAAATTGTTTTCTAAAGGGAAAACGATGAAAAATAGAAAAACACTAAACTATTTCTATGATTTTGACATCTAAAATTGGGTGAAAAGTCAAGAAAATACCTTATGAATTCGAAGTCCTTTATCCAAATTCTAAGTTTTGAATTTTTTCTTAAGATTTATTATAAAGTCCTTTGAAGTGACCAACACACTAATTTTATACACTTAAGTGCTTACACATCCCTTCTAAGAAATTTTTCCAATTTTAAAATCGTCCACCACAATAATAATAAATATTTACATTTCATTATAATATACGTTTTAAATATAATTGGTTAACCAATATCATATTTTTGATTGATTAGTTAAAGATGTAATTTCTGTTGGGAATTAAACACACAACACACACAAATAATCTAGAGAAAAGAGAAACGGA
>NC_028640.1:63350698-63363252 GCF_001406875.1 Solanum pennellii
CGCTGTTTTAACATTTTTAAATTTTTTTTTATTTAAAAAATTGCTTATTGCAGCGATTTAATATAAAAAAACTTTTTTTAAAAAAAATAAATCGCTGCCAGTGCAGCGATTTATAAAAAAAGAAAAAAAAATTTTGATATAAATCGCTGTCAGTGCAGCGATTTACAAAAAAATTTTTTTTTTTTAATAAATTGCTGCACTGGCAGCGATTTATATCAAAATTTTTTTTTCTTATAAATCGCTGCCTATAATCGCTGCTCAGGCAGCGATTTATATTAGAATTTTTTTTTTTTATAAATCGCTGCACTGGCAGCGATTTTTTTTTTTAAAAAAATTTCTTTATAAATCGCTGCCAGTGCAGCGATATACATTATTTTTTTAAAAAAAAAAGAAAATTAAAAAATAATATGAAATCGCTGCCATGGCAGCGATTTGTAAGAAGAAAAAATTATGCGATTTTTTTTTGCAAAATCGCTGCCTCAGCAGCGATTTTACTTTTTCAGGTGAAGTAAATCGCTGCACCGGCAGCGATTTTACCGTTTTGGTTAATATAAAATTTTATATACCGTTTTGAAATTTTTGTTAATATTTTTTATCCTTTGAGTTTCGGACTCGAAGTTTCACCATGTGTTTGGCAATAGAATATGAGAAATATATTTCACCTTTTCAGAAAAATATGATTCATACCCATAAATTTTGAAAACTATCAAAACTAACTATAAATTTGTATTACAAGTCAATTGGATGTTCTTTATAACAATAACAAATAGTGTCCATGACACTAGAGCAATGAGGTAGTTTGGAGTGACTGTTACAAACATCATTCATACATCGTGAAGTAGATGAAGCACACGACTTTGTTATCTTTAGCTAATTTTTCATCATCAACAATCATATCATTATTTAATATTCACTAAATATATCATGATTATTTTGGTGTTCACATAAATAATTATATAATATAACGCAAATAACTACTATACAGAGTGTTTTTGTAAAAGATAAAAGTTTAGGGTAAAATTTTAATTTTCAAAAAATCTCAAATAATGAGATTTAGCCCAAGTACTAGAAAAAACTAGAGAATTTGGGATATTTGCCAAAAATATTTGCCAAATAATGGCAAATTGTATGGACAAATATTATTTGCCAAAATTTTTCCCAAATATTATTTGGGAATTAATGAGATTTGATTTCATATTCTCCAAACATCGTGATATCGAATCATATGGGAATATCATATCATGATTTGAGATATTTTAATACAAAAATTGATCCATAAGTTTATATTTTGTTAAAACAACTCCACATTTATATCTACAAATCATTTATTTCACATGTAAATAATATTTATAATCACATCATTACTTTTTAAAATTCAATATTCAACCGCATAACATTTATCATTCTCATCGACATGTAGTCACTTTAACTTACACTTCACGATTGTTGAGTAAAAAATCTTGAATAGCCCGTGAAAGCTGTTTCATTTTTACTCAAATATATTGATGAAACAATCACTCAAGTGGAGAACAAATAGTTCTGTAATAATTTATTATGCGATTTTATAATTTTTTGTTTATTTGATAAGATTGAATAAACAATTGAGACTATTTTAGTAGTTTTGAAACTTTTGAAATTTTTATGTTTATGAGAAAATATACAATATCAGAATTTCATATCTCATGTTCAAACAAAACTTTAATTTCATTTCATGATACCATATCAAAATAATTATCTCTATTTTGTTGTGCAAAGTTCAAAAAATTTTCTTTTGTGTTTTTTTTTTCATAAAAGGAAAAAATAAAAATTTTAAAGCTTTTCAAAGGCAATAAAGATATTCTCAAAATTAAATCCGACGTTATAAAACGTAAGATTGGCTGGTGCATTACTTAGACACATTTAGAATTATTAAAATATGGTATACCACTAATAATGAGTTGAACATTACACTTTTGCTGTAACCACGAGTATGCATTAATTAGTTAATTAGTTTTTCCTTCTTTATTTAAAGTATGATGATAATCACCGACTTTTTAAAGCTCTTAAAACACTGAAGTACATTTGGTATTTCTAGAATTAAAGCTTTAAATATCTCATAATTTTTTTAATTACGTGAAGCATGTTTGATGGCACATTCCATGCAAATTAAGTAAAAAATCCTGGGTTTACCAACTTTTCCCCCTTTGATTTAAGATGCTCAATTTTCACCCATGGACACTACAACAATAAAGACTTTTAGCGGCAATTAATATACATTCTAGCGGCAATATAAATTGTCACTAAAATTTTTATTGACATTTAATTAATTGTCATTGAATTCAATGTCACCAAAAACTTTAACGACAATTACAAAGAGTACCGGTAAAGATACAAATTATTGCCGCTAAAAGGTTTCACCTTTAGTGGCATTTATTTGACTGCATTAACAATTGCCACTAAAATTTACATCTTACATTGTCAATAATAATACACCTTATTAGCAATAAAATTATCCACAAATTGACAAATATTAATAGTAAGAAATATCGTACTTCATTAAATCACAATAAACAAAAAAAAAACTAGTAATTCATTATCTTAATGTCAACATAAAACAAAAAAATTACACCATTTAATTTCAAAAGCTAATCTGATTTTGAGTGTAACAAGATGATTGAGAAACAAGTTGTTGTCTAGATAGGCTTCGGCAAGAAATGCCCCAGTTTGGGGTGTGATGTAGCATGTTCCAGACAAATTTGAAGCATTCTTTGAAGCTGTAGCACTATGTTGGTTGAGCCTATTCTTGAAATTCAGAACAAGTTTTGTGCTCATCCCATTTCACAACATCCTTTTCCTGCCAACAAATATCAAGAACAAACACTTGATCAAACCTGAAAAGCTATAAAATTTAAGATATTGGTATTTCATATAAAATGACAGCCTAAAAAAATGTTAAACTTTTAATAAGTTCATTGGAGGAAATAGATAGCTGACAGAACCAAAAAAATGTCATAGAGGCAGTGATTGCGGACGTGTACATTACTGGAAGACTAGAAATATCAATGTCCATATATATATTGCCAATCAACCATCTCTTCAGTGTCATAAAGAGTTCATAGAGACTTCAAAAATATCACATATAAAATGCGTCTAAAGAGCTTACCAAAACAAAAACTGCACAAATCAAGTTTAATCATTTGTAGTTAAAAGGTGCATCGCTGGACAAGAACCAAGCTACAACGTTTCCAAGTCAAATTAACACGGTTGATTGAAGAAGGAACTCTAGCTACAACATGATCCACAATAAAGAAAGAAGGGTGTAGCATAAGCTCGAGAGCACAAGCATTATACAGTGAATTTCATGCAGCAAGCCTTCAGGGGCATCAACAAGTTGATGTGGAATGCTTCTTCACTGCAATTTTTTCACTAATTTATAGCTTGTACCAGAATTTAAGCTGTCTAGTTCAAACTAGCAGCAAAAACTTACGAGGTGCTAAGGATATCAGGATGGACGTTGTATTCTTTTGCAAACACAAAGAGAACAATGTCTTGAGGAAGAGCATCCTACAAGTTATAAATGACAATATCATTCATTAGACATGATATATTTGTCACCTTTCACGGCGGTATGAGCTAAAACTACATACTTGAATATAAGACAAGATTGGGATGCATGATTTGGAGCTAAAGAAGTTGTCTCCAAAAGACCCTTAGTTCACTCTGTTTACATCATCTCAAATATTTGGCATCTCTTAAATGTAACACAAAGCGATCATACGTAGCTATTGGCGGAACGATATGCAAGTTAATCCAGACAACATTGCGAATGAAAATGAAGATACCTTATCATCTGTAATTATGACTGAAACAATACAAATACTACATCATCCTCTCCACTCTAAATCATGAATACAACTATGCAAATTAAACATGAAAATCCTCGGATGGGGTGTATGTGTTAAAAAATCAATGTTTGCTCTAGTCAATACCTTTTCTTATTTTGCAAGACATGTGAAATTCCATCAGCAGCAGGTGAGATTGATAACTATCAAAACGGATCCTGCAAAAGAACAGAAAAAACAAAGTTAAAAGCCAGATTAATTTACATCCGAACACCAAAAGATATTCGTGCACTGATGAGAGATGTTGATCTCCTACTTCTCAATATATAAAAGTAGTGAATTTTTTAAGGATCCGACATGAGTGTGTCATCGCTTTTGCAGAATATGAGGAACATAACAAATCGATAGTGTAAATTTGAAAAACTCATTCATTTTCACTTCTTACTTCACATCTCTTTTCCTTTCCCCAATTTCATTAGCATGATTACAAATATTTGGATCAATGAAGAGCACACAGAGGGACCCTTAAGAAATGTCAAGAGGTTCCTAGATGTCTATAAGTAGAAAGTTACCTAGTTTCTATCCTTGATCTTCACGCTAGGTTCCATTTTAATTGGACAATATACAAAATTAGATAGACAGGCAAGAGAATGCATAATGAATTTTAATCATTCCCCCTGGCCAATAACTTACTATCTCCCCCATCCCCCTCACATCCCCAAATACCAATATATCAATTTCTTACCTAAATTTCATGTCTATATCAGCTAACAAAATCAATTACCTTGCAACTATCTTAACTGTTAACTTTATATTACTCGTTATGACAGGGAAAACAAATTATAAGCGATCAGTTTGTTTACCTAGCTGGTTGCATCCCAATTTCTCTCTACACAAAAATTAAAATGTTGGCTTACCTCAATTTCAGCTTGTGGTATAAGGGCTGAGATTGAATCAATATAAATGAGATCTACAACATCCAATCTACAATTTGGCCTGTGTTACATAAAAAAGAGATTCCATTTATTAGTTAGTGATAAAAGTAGTTAAAGTTAGTTAGTTGGGCACATGAAATCAAAATAACTGAATTAGTTAGAATGAATTGAATCCATTTCAATTGTAATTTCAATTCTATATAAAGTGTAATACAATTCTATACATATATGAAAATATACACATAATATTCTTTCTCTTTCTATTCTTCTTCTTCTTTCACTATTTTCGATCCTCGAATTCATTGCGAATTCCTGCAATCGAGTAACATTGGTATCAGAGCCTTCAATCCTTGGATTTTTAATGGCGAAAGGAACAAGATCTTCTGATAATTCTCCAACAGATATGGGGGAATTGAATGAAATGATGCAGAATTTGGCAGAAAAAATGGGAACGTTGGCAGGGGAAGTTACAAACCTGAAGAGGTTGGATCAAGTGGTCATGGAATTGAAGGAACAATTGATCACTAATCGAGAATCTTGGAGGGAGAGAACTCATGTAGAAGGTGGTCCTTCAACTGCAAGACATCTTGATGAAAGAATTCACCATTCTGAGGAGAGAAGTCACAGACCCAGGAGTCCTACGAGTTACAACACCCATCATTCAAACTTCTCAAGATGGTCCCGAATGGAATTCCTTAGGTTTACAGGGGAAGATCTGAGATCGTGGCTGTTCAAGATTGAGCAATTTTTTTCCATGGAAAATGTAGCTGCAGAGGAAAAGGTAACAGTGGCTGCAATGCAACTGGAAGGAGAAGCCATCCAATGGCATCTTTCTTTCATGAGATACAGACAATACTTACAACCTGCTACTTGGAATGAATATGTGATGGCTATGGTTGAAAGGTTTGGGACTGATTTTGATGATCCCATGGAGGAGATCAAGAAGGTTAAACAGATAGGTTGTGTGAAGGAATACCAAGCTGTATTTGAAAGGAATTTGACAAGGGTGAATTTATCACAGGAAAATGCTATTAGTTGTCTCATTGGAGGACTGAAGCATGAACTGAATCTTGCTGTGAAAGTGACTAACCCCACTACATTGGCTCAAGTTTACAGAAGTGCAAGGCTACAAGAGGCTTATATAGCAGCAGTTAGACAACCTGCACAAATAAATTCTCAATTAAATTCAAGAAGATTCACAGAACAAAGAAATTACAACAGTAAACCTATTCTTCCTACACCTGGATTTGGGGGTTCTAATGGGCCTAGAGGAATGAACAGGAGAACACTAAGTGCAGAGGAGATGAATGAGAAACGATCAAAAGGATTATGCTACTTCTGCAATGAGAAGTACATTCCCGGACACAAGTGTAAGACTTACAAACAGTTGTATCTATTAGAAATAGATGAAACAGGGGAATTCCAAGAAAGTGAATGTCTGATGGAGGAACAGAAAAGGCAAATACTTGAGGAGGAATCTAATACAATGGAACTGGTCCAACCTGCAGAACATATGGAGATATCTATGCATGCACTAAATGGATCATTAGGATATAGAACTTTGAAAGTGACTGTTATCATTCAAAGAAGAGCTTAAACATTTTGATAGATACTGGCAGTTCTCACAATTTTATTGAACCTGAGTTGGTTGGTCAACTAGGTTGTGAGATCAGGTCTACTTCACCTCAGTTGGTTGCTGCAGCAAATGGCAACATGAGGGTGGACAAGATGACCACTATTACTTGGTTACTCCAAGGAGCTGAATTTACAGCTGATTTCTTACTGTCGCCACTTGGATGTTGTGGAGTAGTTTTGGGGGTCCAGCGGTTGCTAACTTTGGGAGATATAAAGATGAACCTCAGGAATCTGACCATGGAATTTTGGTACAAAGGAAGGAAGCATTTACTCAGGGGAGCTGGCAACCAGAAGTTAACTGTTGGTGCTGGGAAGTTAGCAAAACAGTCAGGTAATCAATCTCAACTTTGTATGATTCAAGTAATTCCAATGGGAAGTGAAGAAGTGAAAGCTCATGAGACAGACAATGTGCAGGACATGAAAGGTGATTCTAATCTTTTAGCCTTATTATCTGAATTTAAGAAATTGTTTGAAGAACCTGCTTGTTTACCCCCTTCAAGAGGTGTTTTTGATCATAGAATTGTGTTGAAAGTTGGGACGGAACCTATGAACAAGAGACCTTATAGGTATCCTTCAGTTAAAAAGGATGTTATTGAGGGGTTAGTTCAACAGATGTTAGATCAGGGGATTATTCAACCTAGTTCTAGTCCATTTGCATCTCCCGTTGTATTGGTTGGAAAAAAAGATGGGTCATGGAGACTGTGTGTTGACTATAGGGATTTGAATAAATTCACTGTAAAACACAAGTTTCCCATACCTATTGTTGAGGATCTCTTAGATGAGTTGGGAGGATCCAAGATATTTTTGAAAATAGACCCGAGGTCTGGATATCACCAATTGAGAATGGCATTAAACGATGTACCTAAGACTGCTTTCAGAACTCATTCAGGACACTATGAATACTTAGTGATGCCTTTTGGCCTCTCAAATGCACCAGCTACTTTTCAAGGTTTAATGAATTTTGTCTTTCAGAAATATCTCAGGAAACATGTGCTTGTTTTCTTTGATGATATCCTGATTTATAGTAGAACTATGGAAGATCATGTTAGACACTTAAGATCTGTTTTTGTAGAGATGGTGAAGCATCAACTTATAGCTAAGGAAAGCAAGTGTTTCTTTGGGGTGCAACGAATTGAATACCTTGGCCATTTTATTACATCTGAGGGAGTGTCTACAGATCCACAAAAAGTTGAAGCCGTAAGGAATTGGCCTATACCAAACACTCTTAAACAACTAAGGGGTTTATTAGGGTTGGCTGGGTATTACCGGAGATTTATCCAGGGTTTTGGAATGATAAGCAAACCATTGACAGACTTAACTAAGAAGAATAATTTTAGATGGTCAAATACAGCGCAGATAACATTTAACATACTTAAGACTGCATTAACACAGGCCCCTGTATTAGCATTACCTGATGTCACCAAGACTTTTGTGGTGGTGATAGATGCTAGTGGATATGGAATAGGAGCTGTTCTTATGTAGGAAGGACATCCTATAACTTTCATCAGTAAAGCTTTATCTCCCCTACATGCTGCCCTATCTGTGTATGATAGAGAACTATTAGCCATAGTCCAGGCTGTAACTAAGTGGTCTCAGTACCTGTTAGGACAAAAATTCATCATAAGGACTGATCAGAAGGCTCTGAAGTTCCTTATGGAGCAGAAACTACACACAAATTCTCAATTGTTATGGTTAACCAAGTTGATGCCATTTGACTATGCAATTGAATACAAAAAAGGAGTTGATAATAAGGTCGCTGATGCCCTTTCTAGAGTTTCTGGTGCAGAATTATTAGCTTTAGTGGTGTCTCCTACTGGTACTGATTTATTCCAAGCTATAGTAGATAGTTGGTTTTCAGATGTTGAACTTCAACAACTCATTACAGACTTACAGACAGATCCCACTACTCATAAGCAGTTTACTTGGTCCCAAGGTCGCCTAAGAAGAAAAGGGAAGCTTGTAGTTGGCAAGGATCAAAGTCTTAGAAGGTTCTCAAGGAGGTCATTCAGGTGCGGAGGATACACTAAAAAGGCTTCTCACTTTGTTCTATTGGAAGCATATGAGGACTGACGTAAAATAGTTTATTCAAAGGTGTGATGTTTGTCAAAAATTTAAGTCTGATCTTGCTGCATATCCTGGCTTATTACAACCTCTTCCGATTCCTGATGTGGTTTGGTCACAAATTAACATGGATTTTATTGATGGATTACCTAAGTCCAATGGCTATGAAGTGATATTGGTAGTGGTGGACAGGCTTAGTAAGTATGGACATTTCATTCCTCTTAAACATCCTTATACTGCTCAGTCGGTTGCTCAGGTGTTCTTTGATAATGTTGTTAAGCTACATGGCTTACCTGAGACCATTACTAGTGATATAGATGTTGTTTTCTTGAGTTCATTCTGGCAAGGATTATTCACCATCCAAGGAGTACAACTTAATACTTCTACTGACTATCATCCTCAATCTGATGGACAAACTGAGGTGTTAAATAGGTGTTTGGAGACATATTTGCGATGCTACTGTCATGAGGATACCTCGAATTGGGTTAATAGTTTGTCAAGGGCTGAGTATTGGTACAATACTTCATACCACTCAGCCATTCAGACCACTCCTTATGAGGCCTTGTATGGTCGACCACCACCTCTCCATTTACCGTATCTGCCAGGGGAATCATCTTCAGCAGAGATTGATAGTACATTAGTTAGTAGAGAACTAAAGTTACAACTTCTTAAACATCATCTGAGTAGAGCTCAAGTAAGGATGAAACAACAAGCTGATTCTCATAGGAGTGACCGAAATTTTAATGTAGGGGATTGGGTTTACTTCAAAATCCAACCTTACAAACAGGCCACTATTTCCAACCATACTTCTCATAAGTTGGCTGCAAAGTTCTATGGTCCATTTCAGATTTTACGGAGAGTTGGTCAAGTTGCTTACACTCTCTTATTACCCAGTTCTGTCAAAATACACCCTACTGTGCATGTTTCTCTCTTAAAGAAGTGTTATGAAGTGCCTACACATATTTCTTATCCTCCTACTATTGATTTGGCTAGTCCCCATTGACTTGAACCTGAGTTAGTGTTGCAGCGAAGGATGGTCAAGCGGGGTAACAAGCTTGTTGCTCAAGTGCTTGTCAAGTGGTGTGGTTTTCCTGCTGATAATGCCACTTGGGAATTTGCTACTGTTTTGAAGACCAGGTTTCCGTTGTTTGATCCTTGAGGACAAGGATATTCTATTGGGGGAAAGTACTGTTACATAAAAAAGAGATTCCATATATTAGTTAGTGATAAAAGTAGTTAAAGTTAGTTAGTTGGGCACATGAAATCAAAATAACTGAATTAGTTAGAATGAATTGAATCCATTTCAGTTGTAATTTCAATTCTATATAAAGTGTAATACAATTCTATACATATATGAAAAAATACACAGAATATTCTTTCTCTTTCTAATATCTCTTTCTATTCTTCTTCTTCTTTCACTATTTTCGATCCTCGAATTCATTGCGAATTCCTGCAATCAAGTAACAGCCTGCCACTGTGATAGCTAAATAGTTGTTACAATACAAACTATAGTAAGAGCACCACAACCATCGATGGGTAGAATTAATCTACCACATAATACACCTGTAATTCTGCAAAAGCATTGAGAGCTAAGATAGTCTTTCCACTATTTTTATGCCCATATATCTGTAAAGACAAATGTGAAGAAAGCAATCAGATAAAACAAATTGCAACAACATTGTAAATATAACTTCATTGAATCATGCTTAAAACTTATGTTGTCCAGAAAATTATGTATGCGACAGAAGCACGATGCACGATGCTAAGTCACGATTTGACACGAAAATGCAACATATGTATGGCCAACACACTCCTTAACACTTAGGGGTCGTTTGGTAGAGTGTATAAGAATAATGCAAAACAGGGTGTATTAGTAATGCTTGCATTAGTAGTACTTGCATTATTAATACTTGCATTAGTTATGGAATCATTATTTTTATACACTGTTTGGTTTGATGTATTAGAAAAAACAAATCTTGCATAATTTCTATTTAAAAAGTGTATGTTTACAAAAATACCCTTTACACTTTATTTATTTTTACACTTCCTTTGCAACAAGGTTCTTTGTTAAAACATCAAAAAAGATTTCTTTGCTAAAACATTATTTATTCCTATTCTTCTTCTTTTTCTAATATAAAATTAAAAAAATTGTTACTACATTAAAATAAGATTTAAAAAGAACAAGAAGAAGAAGATGTCAAACATCTTCACAATTTTGCCACCATACGTCCAAAAGATCAACTTATTCATACTAGACAACTCAAATAGAGGAAGTAATGTCCTCTTATTTATATTTTTTTATTTGTTGATATATCAAACTCTTGTATACGATCCATTGTCTTTTTCTTAAAAAGGAAAAACAAAAAAGAGAAAGGCTGCATGGTCTTCTAGTAACTTTTTGTGACAATTCCATTTTGATTACGATTACCATTGCACTTAATCTTTACAAAGGAGATTTTTGAATTATTTATAAAAAAAATAAAAACGTAATTACATAAGGACTCTATTTGCTGGAAATCTGTCAAAACGCGGTTGGGTCGACGGACCTCGCGACGGATCGTCGTGGTCACGACGGAACGTCATGGACTCCGTCGTCCCATACTTGTTCAATTTCTTCTGCTTCTCTCTTCGTTATCCTCGACGAGAGATATGATGGATCGTCACAGGCACAACGGTCTGTCGAGGGTCTCCGTTCCAAGACACTTAAACTCTTGGAATTTGGGTACTGGGACTACTTCTCTGAACTTCACGACGAACCAGCAGGACGGACCGTTATGGATACAACGGTCCGTCACGCACTCCGTAACCCCACACTTGGTCAGATTTCCCCATCTTCCTTCAGCAGCTGCACCACGATGCCACCTACGGACCGTCGGAATCTGGACAAATGTGGTTCTATTGATTTTTTTGATGAAGTAAATGCGGTTCTATTGATTCAGTGTTATGTTATTTGTGGAAAATCTTCACCAATTCATCAGCGTATAGCTGAAGAATAATTGCTGAAGATTTTCCACAAATAACATAACGCTGAATCAATAGAACCGCATTTACTTCATCAAAAAAATCAATAGAACCAGATTTGTCCAGATTCCGACGGTCCGTAGGTGGCATCGTGGTGCAGCTGCTGAAGGAAGATGGGGAAATCTGACCAAGTGTGGGGTTACGGAGTGCGTGACGGACCGTTGTATAGCTGATGATAAATCTTCTAAGTAGTCATTGCACATGGCTTAAAGTCAGCAGCCATTGATTTATTAAGCCTGATACTAGACTTTTGAAAAAATGAAGGGTGAAACAGGTTATTTCCAAATTCTGACTTGCAAAGTAGTTGCAGAGCATTCGATTGGAATTCTGTTCTTTGTATTTCATGGGGTTATAACATCTTATATCCAGTTCTGTGTGACCGAAAACAAAGCTAGAGGGACATAAAGTATGAAACCATGTTCTCTATCACAATGGAACTTATCATTAAAAATAAGGTGTCCAAATTCCAAATACGATATTGATTCCATGGTCAGATGCAGTATCAAACCTTTCAAAATGAGATGCTTCCATATTCCGCCTAAATCATCTGCCACACTGTTCAAACAAATAGAAGCGATCTTCTTCACCTCTTCTATCACACACATTCATCAACTCATAAAGAAATTAATAATGAAAAACAGAGACTAGACATAGAAATACAAGACAGATTAGAAAACTGTCATAGCAGCTATATAATTGCATTTCAGAATCTCAAAAGTAAATGGCTACACTAGAATTTGAAGAGTTTTAATAACAACTATATAATTACATTTGTGCTTAGCATTGACACAAGAGTTGAGATATTTTGATAAAAATTTAGTTACCCAAAAAGATTTAACATGCTCATGCGCACATTAATAATTAGAGATGCCCAAAAAAGCGACTGTTGTCACACTTTGAAGTGATTTCAAGTAAAAATTACTAAACTAGTGTAGCCACTTATATCACAAGTTCACAGTACTTCAAAGTTTATCATGGACAACCATCCACATCATTGTCTGACGATCATGTTCACCCATACGTAAAAATAATTCCATCTTTTTGTCGTCATTACAGAGAATCATTGCAGCTTTTATACGTT
>NC_028640.1:63363504-63378089 GCF_001406875.1 Solanum pennellii
TTTTGATAAAACTTTAGTTACCCAAAAAGATTTAACATGCTCATGCGCACATTAATAATTAGAGATGCCCAAAAAAGCGACTGTTGTCACACTTTGAAGTGATTTCAAGTAAAAATTACTAAACTAGTGTAGCCACTTATATCACAAGTTCACAGTACTTCAAAGTTTATCATGGACAACCATCCACATCATTGTCTGACGATCATGTTCACCCATACGTAAAAATAATTCCATCTTTTTGTCGTCATTACAGAGAATCATTGCAGCTTTTATACGTTTCTCTGTGGTGCACAACTTAAATACAGGGGATTCAAGAATAGAATAAACTTGACCACGAACATCAGATCGATCACGATCCCCCATCTTTTCAATCAAAGAACCAATTCTTTTATCTTGACTTTCAGTAAAGTTTTTCATAACTTCCATCATACCCTTAAGAAATGTCTCACTATCATCCTCTACTATTTTTTTCCTTTTCTTGCTTTTCTCTTTCTCGTTAACATTAGAAGATGATCTTTTTGAATACTCACCTTGTTATGACTTTTTCGGGATCCAACATGTTCATTTTCAGAACCAGCAACATTTTCTCCTTCATTAAATACGTTAGGTCCAGTGACATTTTCAGCTCTAGTAAATGAACTAGGTTCGGTGAAATCTTCAGCTGTAGCAAATCCACCTTGTCCAGTGGCATTTTCAGCTTCTTCAGTACCAACTTTAGAGCTATGGTAAACATTTTCTTCTTCTTCTTCATCATCATCAAGATAAACATCTATAGGAAATCCCAAACTCATGTCATTCGAATGTTGTGGAGCTTGACTCTTTTGAATTTCTTCAGTAGCATCTAGGGTCCCTTCAGCGAACTCTCCTGTTGCTCTATCCTTACAAAAGATCTCTTCCCAATCCTCAAACATTGGCCATTTCTTAACATTCATTTTCCTGGCTTGTGGATCAATCTAGAATATTTAAAAAAATAGAACAATATGATATTAATTAATTGTAAACGGATCTAAAGAGAGGCTAAATGCTACTGTATATGAAAGTAACTAATAAGGAAAGTACCATATGAAAAAACAAAAATACATTAACTACCTTTATAAAGTCAATCCAATGTTTTGGATCGTCAACTATTATAGTTCCATCACTATATTGAAATCCCAATCCACTTCGAGTCTTCAATAAAGTTATACTTCCATAGCATCTTTTCCAGTATCTGATTTTAGTTTTGATGTGTGGTTCACCTTTCAATCCACTTCTAGGATGATGTTTGTGTATATAACGTTCTAACTCCATCAAGTGTCCTGGTCGAAAGATACCATTATCACCTCTCCAACCATTAGCACACAACTCTTTAAGTCTTTCTAAAAGAGTTTTTTCTGTTGCTAATCTGTGTTATGAAAATCAGAAATTACTGGTTGTAATAAATCATTCAGAAACACGAAGTAACTGGGTTTTTTAGAACCAGTAAGTAAGATGAACAGAAATTTATTTGTAAAAAATAATTGAATCTGTAAAAACTTACCAGAATCTGGAATACTCTTTTTAATAATTTAGGAAGAAAATCAAGTCTAGTGAATTCACAGTGTCCCCTTAAGGAAATTATTCTACTCTAGTATCCGAGGTTTGATTTGGAATATAACCTTCCAGGGTAAAATGATCTTAATCAGTAGAGTATAGATACCAAAAACTCTACTGTCAGCGAATCAATCCACAGCAGGAAAGTACACGAAGAAATATGTGTTTTTAAGAAGAAGGAAGATCAGAAAATTCGTAGGGAAATATTCTGAAGACTGAATGGTATATATAGGCAAGAAGAATTTATTCTGAATGGTTGCAACCCTTTCAGAATTGACACGACCATTAATGAAAGGTTGCAAACTTTCAAATGGTATTGACTGTTCCTGAAAGTTGCAACCTTTCAGAACAGTCATGGCGGGAATTTTATATAACGGAATTTAAAACGGGTCATGCGCGCGGATCCGAGTTGGGTCGGGTTAACTAAAAAGTTGAAAACATTTCGGTTAACTTCTGTTATCAACTAATTAATTGAAAATAATTTCTGGCCATTTAATTAATTAAATAAATAATTTGTCCAAAAAATTATCTCTCGATCGATCATTTGCCAAAGCCGAAGTCGAAGCGAGCGACGACGACGACGGCGCGAGGGGGGTCCCTCTTTCCAATCCTTTTAACAATTAATAGGAGTCTTTATTAATTTAAACTCTCCTATTTTCATTTCCATTACCGATGAGGGACTATTGCCTTTTTCATTAAAGCAATAGAGGACTTTTCAAGTTCCCAACCTTTCAAGTTCTAAACTTTTCAAATTCCTCTCCTTCCCTCTATTTTCCATCAATTCTTGATACATACCCAACATGTTCTTCTTCTGGAATCCATGTCCTTCGTGTTGAAGGTGTTGTGTTGCTTGATTTTTTTGATCTCTTATTTGATGATATTTGACTATTCATTACGCCTGTAAGAACTTATGCGGTAAATTATTAAAAAAAATCAGGAAGAACCAAATATCATAAGATTTACTATAAACTAAAGCATATATACAACAAAAGAGACGTCAAGAGTACATAAGGGCGTGCAATTAAGGTCACAAAAACAGAACTTTCTGGCAGTTCAACAATTTATATTAGGCCAGTTCTAAAGAGCAGATAAAGTCCAAAAAGGTTCTATAGCTAACAAGTAGCAACATATTTTAAAATGTAGCAATATGTCAATTTTAAAATCTTGCATTCCACATTGATTGGGCCAACTGATCCCTCCAAGTGGTCCACTCCTCCGACGATTCAACAACATCAATATTCTCGTGTTGATACTCCATTTGTTCTTCTACATCAATGTCTAAGGGATCCACTTCCATCTCTCTACGAATGAAATTATGAATCAAACAACAAGCGCTAATGATCCTGTTATGAACCTTAACAGAGTACCATGAAAGACTTCTAAGAATTCCCCAACGTCCTTTCAACAAACCAAGTGCCCTTTCAATTACATTACGAGCTCTAGCATGCCTCATGTTGAAAAGATCTTCTTTACAACGAGGCGATGGATGTTAGGTTGTGGAGCCTGATTAATTTATATAACTGTTTACGCGGTTTAAATTTTAGGCTTTACTATTTATTCTCCATTTATTCTCTGTAACCAAAAATACTCTGATTTATTAATATAAATATACCCCACCGCCGTGGAAGTTTACTCACGGGGTGTTACCACGAAATATTGGGTTTTCTCTTTCTCTCTCTAGATCTCTCATCTCTTTCTCTTGAAAGTTCTTGTGTTCTTCATTCATCAAGTGTGTGTGCATGAATTTGATCCTAACAATGGATTATCGCCGCACCAATCCTTTAACCAATATCTATAACCTCGATAAGGTGAAAGAAATCCTTTTCCATTCGTATATCCTCCGTCACACAAATAATAGTTACCTATAATATAAACATATAATTTAGTTACTAGTGTCATTCTTTCTATGATGTAACATGAAAGCATATAAAAGTCCTACCCTCATGAATTTTAAAACCATTCCTTCGTACTATAGCATCTCGTAATACACGACCATCGGCAGCTGAACCTTCCCATCCAGGTAACACATAAGTAAAATTGAGATTTCTATCACAAACTCCCAAAACATTAGTTGCTATCTCTCCTTTTCTTGTTCTATATCTTGGTTTGTGTTGGATTGGAACTCTAATGGGAATGTAAGTACCATCTAGCGCACCTAAACAACCCTTTAAGATAAATTATAGTGTTATCTCAAAATATATAATATTTTTCTAAAACTATTATAAAAACTGCATATTTTGTATATGAGTTAAAAGATGCTAAGCGATAATTTCACCTACCTCAAACCATTTCCATCGATCTTCAATCTCATCCTCAAGTACCGGTTTAGGATTAACAAGTAGCAATGGAGTTAGTTTGAGAATAGCACTCAAGCATTCATTGAAAGCATGACTTACGCTCCATCCCGATCTAATATAATCAACCTTGATGGATCTATTTTTCTCATGATGAGCCAAGATATTTAAAAACATTGCTAATTTTTCGCAACATGACATACTTTTACTATCAGTCAGACCTCCAATATCTTTAGTTAAGAGAACTAAAGTGTGAAAGGCATTTCTATCCATTCTTAACTTATCGATACATACACTACCATTATCATTTATGATATAGTGTAAGTGCGAAATGATTTTCGGAACTCGAACACTCATATGATATCTAACCTCACGTCTGTTTCGACATCGTCTTCTTAGAGAATGACCATGACTAGCCATGAAAAGACAAAAAATGAGAACAAGAACTTGCTGAAACACTATCTCCACAAGAATAATATATTCAATACATGATAATGGTTGAAGATCCATAATAACACCTATATTTGCCATAAAAATATGAATGAATACATACAAAGCTTTTAAACAAGTATCTATGTATATAAATTCCTAATTTTCAACCATATAAAGAGTGAAATAGATGAGCTCAAAGCATATTAAAAAAACGGGCTAAACCTAAATTTCATCTTAAATTGTGAAAGAGATGTTGAAAAATACATATTTTAATGAATGACAAGACTACTAACCTTATGAAGATGAGCAAACAATGTTTGATTGAGCAAAAGGAAGAAAAATCTACTCTTGAATTTTCTTTGACAAAGTACAGAGAAGATGAAAGAGAAGATGAAACAAGTACTATGGAAAATGTTCTTTTAAAGGGTTTTGAGGGTACTTTTGTAATTACATAATCTAATGCAAGTGTTAAAATGCTATGTATTACTAATACCTAGAATTTCTTGGTATTAGTAATACACAACTTAATACACAATATTGTGTATAACTAACGCTTGTATTAGTTATATATAACAAAAAAAAAATGTAACAAACAAGGTATTACTAATATACATATCTAATGCATGTATTATTTTTCCTAACACACTCTACCAAATGGCACCTTAATTTATCTATACTTATATAAAATACTCATGACGCTTGAAAGAAAAAATTTCAGTGAAACAATTTATCAAATACCTAACAAAATACATATCCACAAATGTTCAAAGATAGAAGACACTAAAAAACTATAAAAATCTGAAGCCATCGAAACTGATGATGTATAAGGGAGAGAAAGACAAAACATCTCTTGCTGGCTATTGAAATCATCAAAAGTGTTGTCTTTAGTCCTATTCTGTATCGACCTCTGTCTAGTTGTCTCCACCCGATCTAGTGTAATGTTTTGCTCTAGTGCCCCACACTCGATTCTTCGTACGGAACCCTAGTTATACTTCAATTACAGGCACGAATTGAGGGAAATTGAGAACTGAAAATAACCAGGGCAAGGAATTTGGGCGGACCCAATTCAGTTGAGAGAGAAGCAGAGAGCATCTGGTGAAGAGCAATATTTTGATTTTTTCCTAGAAGGATTTGCACTTAAAAGCCGCTTGAAATTACTAATCTTTTACCAACAAAAATTTAATTGCCGCAATAGGTGACTTCAAAATATAAATTAGTGACATTTAATTAATTGTCACTAAAAGTCTAGTTTGGTGTGGTGGGGAGTAGGGCTGGCAAGGGGACGGGAAAGGGGACTTGGGGACGGGATGAAGGGGGACAGGACGGAACGGGGGACGGGGAGAGGAGATTTGGACCGTGACCGGGATTTGGGGGACAAAAATAGGTCCCATCCCGTCCCACTATATATAAGGGATGGGATGAGATTTGGGGGGACGAGACGGGACGGGAAGGGGATTTTTTTTTATTTTTAAATACTTATATATTTGTATTGAAATTATACGTCTTTAGTTAATAAATTTTAAATTTAATTTTTGATTTTCAAGTATCAAAATAAATTTTCAAATTTAAAGTTTCAATTTTCAATTTTCAAGATTCATGTTTCAAATTTCAAGATTCATGTTTCAAATTTCAAGTTTCATGTTTCAAGTTTCAACTTTAAAGTTTTAAATTTCAAATTTGAAAAATTTAAATTTGTAATTTAAATATTTTAAAGTAATGTAAATTGTAAACTTTAAATTTAGTATTTTAAAGTTAGTTTAGTACTTTATTATATATTTTATTGTATATATTAAAATTAAAATGTAAAACAATAATTGTATAAAAAAAACTTGAACAAAAGTTAAAACCTTCAAATTTATTCAATAGAACTTAGAAGTTACAATTAACAAATATTAGTGGCCTAACTAATCTACGCAGCCACCTTTTAGGAAGGGTTCTGTTTCAATAAGTTCTCATACGTAAAACTAATATTTGTTACAGATATTAGATGAGTAACTAATTTTACGCAGCCACCTTCTAGGAAGGGTTCTGTTTCAATTAGTTCTCGAATGTAATCTAAAAATATTTGTTTTCTCCTTTAAAATTTAATTCTAATTGTCGCATCATATCGATGGATATCCTCCAGTGTTGGCAAACTTTCTAGAAATTCTTGTACCTCTAATTCATCATCACTGCATTCAATTTGTGTTTTGATCCAACTTGCTTGTTTTTTACTTAACTTTGGTAAATTGTTATTCCTCCTTTCGGCATTAGACCAGTCTCTAAATAAAACTGTTGTTTCCAAACTGTCTTCCGCCAATGAATGTCTATGATCACCAATTTGAAACCTTACCGCACTGAAAGCAGCCTCCGATGCAACTGATGAAACTTGAATAGCTAGAAAATCACGAATCATTTTGCTCAAAGTTGGAAATGCATCGCTTCGCCTACTCCACCATCCTAATAAATCTTCATTGCCATCTTTGATTTCTAATATTTCTAAAGATTGATTAAAATATTCTTCAAAATCATCACGATTAATAGAATAAGACCAAGAAAACTCGCATATAAGTTGAAATTGGAAGTGACAAATCAATCTCAACATTAGAAGTTTGACCAACTTCTCCTTGAAGATTTTCCGTAGTTCTACATTTTTCATACAACAATTTTGCTTCTACTTTTATGCTAGACTTACACGTTTTACAATTTGAAATTTCTTCTGGTAAAATTTCTAAAATTTCATAAAAAGTGTCAACAAGGCCTTGCACACCTTGTAATTTATAAGCAGGATGAAGTAAAGTAGCCGTTTAAAAAACTTGAGGAATAGGAAAAAAAATTTAAAATTTTTCAATCATACCTTCAGTTGCAGCTATAAATTTATCTATTTTTTTATATTTACAAAATTGAATTTTAAGAGCACAAATATTTATTAATACGGATGAAATAGTAGGATAATAAATTCCAAAAAACATGGTAGTAGCATCATAAAAAAGTCTTAAAAATTGTAATAGTTCTTTAGTTTCTTCCCAATCTTCATCATGAATTCTATCTAATGGGTCAACATTATGAGCATTAAAACCCATTTGTATGGGTCTTCTATATTTGTAAGAAACCAAAAACAATTCGTAAAGAGAACTCCACCTTGTTTTAATATGTTTTGGAATTTTTCTGACAATTCACATAGTAAATAACGCTTATTAAATTCCCTAATTCTAGTAGCATTGTTTGTATGAAAAATTCAGGTAACAACATATTCAATTTTTACGCTACCACAATCAAATAATGAAATACCATCTTGTACAACTAAATTTAATATATGTGCAACACATCTAACATGAAAAACATTATTGTCAATTGGACATAATCTAACTTTTAACATTTTAGCAACGTTTGTATTATTAGATGCATTACCTAATGCGACAGACATTATTTTATCTATAATCATGTAATAATCTAAAACACTTAAAATATTTAAAGCTAAATATTTACCAGTTTTTTTCTCTATACATAG
This sequence comes from Solanum pennellii, assembly GCF_001406875.1. Taxonomy (NCBI): domain Eukaryota; kingdom Viridiplantae; phylum Streptophyta; class Magnoliopsida; order Solanales; family Solanaceae; genus Solanum; species Solanum pennellii. Next base: position 63,371,293 of record NC_028640.1, read on the forward strand.
TTTATAACTTATAATTTTTTTTTGCAAATTCCAATTATGATCAATCCAATGTTCAGTAATAGTTAAATAATCATTTCCATTAGCACTACGACCCATGTACGAAGTTATAGGCACTCTACTATCTAATATGCTAAATATACAACGAAGAAATTGACAATGTTAACCTTGAAATTCAAAAACATCAGATTTAACTATATTTCTTGAAAAGCCTCAATAATTTGGATTATAAGTTTGTTGAATATATACAATAAAACCGGGATTTGAAGGAAAACTATAAGGCAAATCACAAACAGAAACCATTTTAGCTAAATTTTCCCGATCTAATTCCTTATTATATTTACGTTGTGTTATTGGACCAGCGGGGTTAAAAGAATCTAATGTTTCTTGAACCATTTTAGAAGCCCCTATCGATGCATTAACGGTAATATCAAATTCATTAATTGAAATTCCTTTTTTTCTATTGACTAATACTTTAGCTTCTTTATATTGAATCGGCACACAAGATAACAAATGTCTATTTAATCCCCCCGTTCCACCTTTACCCCCACCTTGTTTATGTTTAAAAGGTTGCTTACACTTATTACAAATAGCAACACTATTTTCTTTATCGAAAGTCATAAATTTCCACACAATAGAAGTTTTAGGGCGTTGATACTTCACCTTCTCCCTTGTGGGAGGTATAAGGGGTGGATGTCCAAAATTTTGCTCCGGTAAATTGATAGTCTCATTTGGAACTTCTGTCATCGGACTAGTAGGTGTTTCTTCTAACTCCTCTTCTCCAAAATCAGCTTCTACTTCTTCACCTGAATTTTCATCAACATTAGGATTAATATTACCATAACGTCGTTCTAAACTTTCGTGATCGAGTTGAACATTTGAATCAATATCATAAGGAGTATCATCAACATAAGTAGAACTATTTATGTTAAATCTAACTCTACTCGTTGATTCAGATGAAGTACCACCACTTTTACTACTATTTTTTTACCAAAATTAAATAATTTAAAAAGTCTACTTTCTTCGCTATCTTGTACTTTCTCTTTTCCTTTACCACTATTTTTTTTGCTAGAACTCATACATAATTATATATAAAGTGTAATATAAAAATAATAATAACACAAAAATAAAGACGAAAAATAAAATATAAATATCATGAAACGAATGTACCAAACGTCTGCGTTAATAGCATTTAACGCAGACGTTAAACCGATTGTTGAAGCTTGTGATTTGTTGTAACTTGTAATTTGAAACTCCAACCAATACTTGATAACAAATATGAGATAATATAATTATATATATTGATATAATATGAAAATTTTGAATTAAAAATTGAAAAATATGGATTATAATAATATGAGAATTAAAGTGGAATAGAAATTAAGATTGACACTTGAGAGTTGAGGATATAGAAAAATAATGAGAGAAATGAGAATAGGTGATTTTGTAAGAAATAGTAGGGGATAGGTGTATTTATAATATTAAAAATGGGTTAAAGTGTAATTATTATAACTTGAGGGTTTAAAAAAAGTTTTAAAAGTAGGGTGGTGGTAGGGAGTGGTAGAGAACACAAAAAGTGGCACAAATCTGTTGGGGGGGCCCACTAGCCGTTTCCCCAACGGATTAAAACGGTAACTTTTTGAAAATTAAAAAAAGAAAAGAAAAAAAAAGAGGGGATCCCGCAAACCGGTCGGTCAACCGGGCCGATCAACCGAGCTGGGTCAACCGGGACGCAGGGGGTGAACCGGCCCCCTCATCCCCCACCCCTTAAACCCCCTAAACATAAGGGGATGGGCCGGACGGGGCGCGGGTCGGGTCGAGACGTGGGCCGGATGGGGCGCGGGTCGGGATAGCCCGTTCCCCCTGCCACCCCTAGTGGGGACTACTTCTCTTGTGATTAAAAGTAACTAGTGTATTCATTCGTGTTTCGCGTGAAATTAAATATATTTTTAGAATATTTGATATTGTTAATTGATTATTTTTTTAAAAAGTGTATAAGAAAAAAAATATAAATCGAGTCACGGTCTTGATGTTCACTGTTCAAAAAATTAGAGTTTTGTCATAAGGTTTGAGAGAGAAGAGAATGATGGATTAAAAGATGAAAATCTTATTTATTTGGGTCTTTAAATAGTCAAGAAATTAGTTAAGGATTTTCTTGGAGATAAAAAGACAAAAATTACCCTTTTTAATGTTTTCCCGTACAAACACTGTGGGTGTGTTTGGTATGGAGGAAAATGTTTTCCTTCCTGGAAAACAAGTAGATTTTGGACTTATTTTCTCAGGTTTGGTTGGTAAGTAGAAAATATTTTTCGGAAATGATTTTTAGTGTTTGATTTATGAATTAAAAATATTTTTGAGAGACATCTTTTATTTTTACTAGGGTAAAAAATAATTTATGCTTGAGTGCAGTTGACAAATCGTTATATCTCAATGATAGTATGTAGGAGATTTCAATAGAGTTGTTTTCAATGTTTTGCCAAAGGTAATCTTTCACCTTTTTCCATTCGTCTTGCCCCCTTTTATGCGAAAGTAGTCCTCTCAGTACAACAATTTCAAGAGGTAAGCGTCCACACTTGTCCACCATATCTTTAGCTAACCTTTCCATTGTGGGGGCCATTGCTCGAACATCAAGTAGTTTCCTACAAAAGAGATCCAAACTTTCTTCTTGGCTTAGGAAGCGAAGTTTATGGACAAAACCTCCGTCATTTGCTCTTTTTGCAACATCCTCTTTGCGTGTGGTAATAATAACTATGCTTCCATTCTTGCTATCCGAAAATGCTCTTTTCAAACTCTCTCATGCTTCTCTCCGCCATACATCATCAAACACCACAAGGTATTTGCGTTCTTTTAATAAATCACGAAGGTAAATTTCTAGATCTCTTTCTGTCATCCTTTCTAACATATCTAAAGTTTCCTTGGTACAACCTTGGATGGATTTTATGATATTCCTAAGGAGATCCATTGTGTTGTACTCTTGAGAAACACATATCCAAGAGCGCGTAGGGAAGCTATTGACTATAGTAGGACTGTTGTAGAGGTTTCTAGCAAGAGTGGTATTGCCTAATCCGCCCATGCCATAAATTGAGACAACACTTCGACGAGGCTCTGCTTTGAGAAGTTCATCTAGCAATGTTCGTACAACATCTTGAAGTCCAACAAATATATAATCCTAGTCATCCACATAGGAGGTAGTGCTCCTCAATGTTCTAACCATGGCAGACTGATTACTTGGCCCTTCCCCAGCATTACTATTGATATTTGTAATACCATAAGTCTCTCGTTGCGAAAGATATCCATGATTCGTTACTTGTGTGATTGAATCTCCTTGGAGACATTATAGAATTTCTTCTCCTTCCTGCATATGTAAGCGCAAGCCTTGAGAAGACTAGCACCTTTACCAGCCTCGAAGGTGTAAGTCTCGAGTATAACAACAACATCATTAGCAATAGAGTTGATCTCAAACACCCATTGTTGAACTCTTTGATGTTCATATTGCTTTTGTTATGCATCTCTGAGGAAAGACTGCATGAAGAGTAGCTCATTTCTCAGCCATGTAACTTCATCCCTTAGATTTTTACGCAGGAAAACTTGTTGTATAAGAAAACCACCCAATTTTTGAACTGCAAATAACACAAATGCATCAGCCATCTTCACAAGTGTTGATTCACTACTAAAAAAAGGCCAAAAAGAGACCTAGAAATGGAGACCTCAAAAATAGGTCAATAATAAGAGACCTCATGAGGTCGCTATTTAAATTAATATCTTTTAATTTTTTTTAATGTAGGAGAGACCTCGTGAGGTCAATTTAATGAATTTTTTTTTTACCTGACTTATTTAAAAATTTTAAATTTTTAATCTAATTCTCATAAAATTGGAGACCTCATGAGGTCTCTAATTTTTTAACTATTCAATTAAATTAAATTATTATTTTTAATTTAACAAGTAGAGACCTCATGAGGTCTATACTTGTTAAATTAAAAATAATAATGTAATTTAATTGAATATTTAAAAAGTTAGAGACCTCATGAGGTCTCTTAAACAAAACCAAAAACCTAGCCAAAATTAAAATAGCTCTTTCTTCCCTCTCTCTTAATTTTTGGTCGACCGCCTCTCTCTCTTTCTCACTGACCTCATCGACTCTCTCTCTTTCTCGTCGACCCTCTCTCTGTATCGTCTCTCTTTCTCGTCGACCCTCTCTCTCTGTATCGACCCTCTCTCTCTGTATCGTCCCTCTCTCTCTCATCGCTCATCGCCAGCTCTCCGCCGCCAGCTCTCCGCCGCCAGCAGTCGTGCTTCAGTAGGTGGAGGTCACGCCGCCTCCATCTCCGCCATTTGCAGTCGCCTCAGCAGCAGCGTTCCCACTCCAGGTAAATTTATTTATTTTTGGTTATTGAAACTAAATGTGTTAGATTATTGAGATGAGGTGTTTCAGGTTCATTTGATTGTATTATTATATATTTATATCTCATTGTGATATTGTCACTTTGCACATATACTTATGTTGTTATGAATTTATAATATGTGATTTTTACTCTTTAACATCTCTTTTTTTCATCAAACAAAAGCAATATTGGGAACTTGTGAAGTGAAAATTATTTTTTTTTTCAATTAATAAGAGTTGGGATGACTCATTTACTCTAAATTAAATAAACATTATGAGATGTCTAATCATATACATATAATAATAGTTAGATGTAGAATGATATACATATAACAGAGATGTGAACATGAATCAACAACAATTCCCCAATCCCTAACATTAATCTACATAATTATAAGTCATAATATACTACAAATGAGATCCAAATATCACAAAATTATTTGTTTAAGCATAATTACCAACACTAGTTTATCCTATTGATGACAAAATTGATTTTCTTTGAAAATCAATTTGTGTCCATCTAGTGTTGACACTTAGCTTTAAATTTTAGAAATAATTATTTGTTAAGCATAAGTACCAACACTAGTTGATCCTATTGTAGACAAAATTGATTTTCAAAAGAAAATCAATTTGTGTCCATCTAGTGTTGACACTTAGCTTTAAATTTTAGAAATAATTATTTGTTAAGCATAAGTACCAACACTAGTTGATCCTATTGATGACAAAATTGATTTTCTTTGAAAATCAATTTGTGTCCATCTAGTGTTGACACTTAGCTTTAAATTTTAGAAATAATTATTTGTTAAGCATAAGTACCAACACTAGTTGATCCTATTGATGACAAAATTGATTTTCTTTTGAAAATCAATTTGTGTCCATGTAGTGTTGACACTTAGCTTTAAATTTTAGATATAATTATTTGTTAAGCATAAGTACCAACACTAGTTGATCCTATTGATGACAAAATTGATTTTCTTTTGAAAATCAATTTGTGTCCATCTAGTGTTGACACTTAGCTTTAAATTTTAGATATAATTATTTGTTAAGCATAAGTACCAACACTAGTTGATCCTATTGATGACAAAATTGATTTTCTTTTGAAAATCAATTTGTGTCCATCTAGTGTTGACACTTAGCTTTAAATTTTAGATATAATTATTTGTTAAGCATAAGTACCAACACTAGTTGATCCTATTGATGACAAAATTGATTTTCTTTTGAAAATCAATTTGTGTCCATCTAGTGTTGACACTTAGCTTTAAATTTTAGAAATAATTATTTGTTAAGCATAAGTACCAACACTAGTTGATCCTATTGATGACAAAATTGATTTTCTTTTGAAAATCAATTTGTGTCCATCTAGTGTTGACACTTAGCTTTAAATTTTAGAAATAATTATTTGTTAAGCATAAGTACCAACACTAGTTGATCCTATTGATGACAAAATTGATTTTCTTTTGAAAATCAATTTGTGTCCATCTAGTGTTGACACTTAGCTTTAAATTTTAGAAATAATTATTTGTTAAGCATAAGTACCAACACTAGTTGATCCTATTGATGACAAAATTGATTTTCTTTTGAAAATCAATTTGTGTCCATCTAGTGTTGACACTTAGCTTTAAATTTTAGAAATAATTATTTGTTAAGCATAAGTACCAACACTAGTTGATCCTATTGATGACAAAATTGATTTTCTTTTGAAAATCAATTTGTGTCCATCTAGTGTTGACACTTAGCTTTAAATTTTAGAAATAATTATTTGTTAAGCATAAGTACCAACACTAGTTGATCCTATTGATGACAAAATTGATTTTCTTTTGAAAATCAATTTGTGTCCATCTAGTGTTGACACTTAGCTTTAAATTTTAGAAATAATTATTTGTTAAGCATAAGTACCAACACTAGTTGATCCTATTGATGACAAAATTGATTTTCTTTTGAAAATCAATTTGTGTCCATCTAGTGTTGACACTTAGCTTTAAATTTTAGAAATAATTATTTGTTAAGCATAAGTACCAACACTAGTTGATCCTATTGATGACAAAATTGATTTTCTTTTGAAAATCAATTTGTGTCCATCTAGTGTTGACACTTAGCTTTAAATTTTAGAAATAATTATTTGTTAAGCATAAGTACCAACACTAGTTGATCCTATTGATGACAAAATTGATTTTCTTTTGAAAATCAATTTGTGTCCATCTAGTGTTGACACTTAGCTTTAAATTTTAGAAATAATTATTTGTTAAGCATAAGTACCAACACTAGTTGATCCTATTGATGACAAAATTGATTTTCTTTTGAAAATCAATTTGTGTCCATCTAGTGTTGACACTTAGCTTTAAATTTTAGAAATAATTATTTGTTAAGCATAAGTACCAACACTAGTTGATCCTATTGATGACAAAATTGATTTTCTTTT
>NC_028640.1:63380095-63413693 GCF_001406875.1 Solanum pennellii
AAGATCCAGACGTGTGGGTTGAACCGCGAGCTGAAGTGACCTATGTAAGCCTCTAATTTTAAAATATAATTACTTATTTTCTAAATTTATATTCTCATACGATAAAATTCAATTTAGAATCGATACCTTCAAGCTTTGGAGGATTTACAACAAACTCTGCCGGAAGAAAATCGAGGTATGCCACTTTCTCAAGAACAGGATGAGAGAGCTTGGTTAGACTTGACTTGTGGGCCGAGTAGATATGGGTATGCATATGGAATGCCGCATAAAACCTTTCGTGAATTTTCTTCTGAGTTTGAAGGCCTAAATAGTTCAAATCATGATGAATCAATGAAGAAAAATTTGGCTATGGAGAAAAAGATTGTTGAGCTATTCTAGCAAAGCCGAAGAATCACGGGCTAGGGAAAGGCGGTTGGAATTACAGTTTGCGGGTCTTAAGGCTCAACTCGATGCATTACTTGCTTCAGGAGGGATTCCCCCTTGTTCTGGTGATGTCACTTTCCCTCCTCGACCTCCTCAATCTCAACCTACTCAATATCCAATGTATGGTCAACAAAGAAATATGACCCATGAGACTAGTAGTGATGAAGAAAGTGATGATTATGTGGCAAACACACTACCACATTAGTGAAGTTTAGACTTGTGATAGTTAACTTATGGATCATTTTGTTAACTTTATAATTTTGTGATGGGAATTATTTGTTTTGTGAATACATGATAACGTTGGAATGTATTATATAACTTATGGATATCATGGTTTTTGTTTAATATATAATTATGTTGAAGTGAGTTGCAATTGAGTTGATAAGAGAATATTTAGTAAATGTATTGCTTCAATTGAGTTTTTGAAGCTCTTTGAGTTTGATTTGGGTACTGAATTAAAATGACAGGTGATGAGAAGCCGCAGAAATAATAATTTTTAGCCAGTTTTTTTCCAGAAAAAGAGACCTCATGAGGTATCTTTTTTGCATTAATTTTTCCAGATATTTCATAGTAGAGACCTCATGAGGTCTCTATTTACCATTTTCTATTTTATAAATGCAGAAAAGAGACCTTATGAGGTCTCTCCTTTAAAATAATATAAAATTAAATTAAATAATATCTTAGCGACCTAATGAGGTCTCTTTATTAAAATATAAAATTAAATAATATAATAAAATTGTGACCTCATGAGGTCTCTTTATAAAAAATATAAAATTAAATTAAATAATACAATCGTGACCTCATGAGGTCTCTTTTTTGTAAAAAATCAGATAATTTGTTGGTGACCTCGTGAGGTCTCCGTTTGGCAACCTCATGAGGTGTCTGTAAAAAAGTGACCTGCATTTTACTGACCTACCGTTGAGGTCTCTTTTTCGGTCTCTTTTTTCCGAAAAGAGACCTCGTGAGGTCTCTTTTCTAGGTCTCTTTTTGGCCTTTTTTTAGTAGTGTTATTGTATTTTGGGATAAGAAGCAGTAGACATAAATAGCGTGTTCAAAGGGGACACTTGTGAGTTGTTGAAACACAATTTGTGGGAAAATAGCAGAAAAGTCTAAAAGTAATAATTATATGTATTATCCAATGGTTAACATAATAAAAAGAAATAATATTGTCAAACACAAATGTCGATGAATCAAAGTGTTCCCATTTTCAAAAATTAGAACAATGAGAGTGAAATGTGCCCTATTTTTTGGTGCAGTCCTTCCCAGAACTTTCCTTCTTCAATTCTTCTTCTTTTTTTTTGGGGTCATTTAACTTCTCCTTTTTTTTTCTCTTGTTATAAAAAAAATAAGAATATGACGAAACTAAATAATTACATTTAAGCACTTAAATTGGTTAAACTCATCCTATGAATGAAACAATAAAAGTAGTTACTTTATGTATCTATTGAAACTTCATCGATGTAAAACTTTTTTAAGAGCACAAAAAAAAATCACAATTTATTTAAAGAATAATGCACAAGTACCTCTCAATCTATGCCCGAAGTCTAACAGACACGCTTATACTATACTAAGATCCTATTACCCTCTGCACTTATTTTATTAATAATTTTCTACCCCTTTTCGGCCTACGTGACACTATCTTGTAGGCCCAACGCTGGTTGACTTTTTCTTTCAAGCCAGTGCCACGTAAGCCGAAAAAGAGTAGAAAATTACTTATAAAATAAGTTCAGGGGGGTAATAGGACCTTAATAAAGTATAAGTGTGTCTCTAAGATTTCAGACATAGGTTGAAAGGGTAATTGTGCATTTTTCCTTTATTTAATTTGATGTCAAATTCTCTATGTATATATAATTAATACATTATTATTTTTTTGTAATATGAATCAGTTTCAAATACACTCTCTATATTTCAAATATAAACTTTTACATTTTGTGTACTATAAAAAATATACACTTACACCTGCAACTAAATTTATCTGTAACTAACTATATTAAAATATAATTATTAAATAATAAAGTAGAACTATTAAAATATTTTTGTGAAGTTATTTTTACAAAATTAATTAGGGTCGATACTTATAAGTAATACAAATTTTTTGATTTATATAATGTTTTGATGTTTATCATATATAAAGTGTTTTGAGTTTTGCCTGACTTTATTGAAATATTTTCAAATTATACGTACAAAATTATTTAAATATGTATTTTAAATTTATTTAAACACAACTTCATCAACTTACTTAGTTAGAACTCATATTAATAATAATAATAATAATAATAATAATAATAATAATAAATAATAATAATAACAATAGTTCACATATTATCAAGTCAGCATAATACAAGGGTGTAAAACTATCACATATTCGATATGATTATTGTTAAATGGGATCGACACTGATGAAGTATATGATTTTTATAATATTTTAATCTCTACCATCTCTAAAGTGTTTTGAGTTTTAATTGTCGTTTTTAATATAATTTTAGATTATATGTTAAAATATTCAACTGAATAGCCTAAATTTATTTAAACATAATATCTAATAAAATTATATATGTATTTTGACGTTATATTAATAACAAATATGAGTAATGATCTATAAGTTGTCAAATTGACGTAATATAGTGCGGGTACAAGACTATAATTAACATTAACACGTTACTTTCGAGGATTCTCAACAATATACAATATACTTTAGTAAAATAAATATTGATTATGAAATTTACAATTGAATGATAATGGATTATACGTTTCTTCATTAATTAATTACCGTTCATACATCGTGTACGTTTTTCTTTTAGAAAAATAATAATATAATTTTGGGACTTAGATATTTTAAATAACTATTAATAATAATGCATTTTTGGTAGTGATGTCTTGAATTAAGAAAGTTGTTTCTTATAATATTATTGTCTTAATATTAAGATTGACTACTCTTTTTTTAATATAATACTAATTAACATTGATATATGTAGAATATTTTTTACACTTCATTACTATACCACATTATTTTTTTATCTTCATAATAATATGTTGTGCATATGATGTTGAATTATTATTAGGAGAGAAAAATTTGATATATTCCTCAATTTTGTGATATAGAGATAATAAATATTCCGTAAAAAAACGATCACATATACTTTTACTCTTACATGAGCAAATTAAATAACTGATATATTTTCTTTTGACTAACGAAAGTTAAAATTTGAATTTTTGATTTATTTATAGTTATTTGACCAAAAACTATTCATATAGAGGAAAATAAGATAGTTTTTTTACGTGATTTTATTTTTGAATTTTTTTAATTCAATGGTTAATTTGGGTCTTAATTATCTCCCTCATGAGTATATTTGTTTATCATTATTTGAGTTTTTTGTTCCTATTTAATTTTTCGCTTTCATTTTTAGTGTGGAAAATATGAGAAATAAAAAGAAATAGTGAACGAAAATGATTTTTTTTCAAAAGAAGCAAAATAAATTTTATTTGTGGTTATATTAAATTTTATTTTGTAGTTATAAAAAAATTGATGCATCCATAATAGAGTTTGCAAGAAGATGAGTGGAAAATTAAATATCATCAACATAGTAAATCAAAATTGGTCATTGAATTAAAGAAGATTAAATAAAAGGAAAAAAACTTCATGTATGAAGAGGATGAAATATACCTCGAAATATTGTGAGAAGGGTCAAATATACATTTTATATTATTATTTTGTTTAAAAAATTTAATAATTTTTTCACTTTCATCAGCGGAAAATGATCTTGGCTCTTCAAACATACCTCAAAATATTGCGAGAAGGGTCAAACTTACCTTATACAATTTTTATTTAATCAAAAAATAATTTTGAATCAATTTTTTCACTTCCTTCAGCTAAAAAAGATTTTAGCTATATCAAAGTTATACATGTAACAATTGAAATAGATGTGAGCCAGTTTCTTTTAACAAAAAATATATTATCTCTAAATCACAAAGTTGAGAAATATAAATTTTTATTTTTATTGTTGTTATTATAATAATAATAATAATAATAATAATAGTAATAGTAGGATTATATAAATGACCAATATATATGACACTATTGATTAATTATTTTACTTTTTAAGTTATTTTATGAATTTTGAGTTTGAATTGCGTGTGAGATAAATTTATTTTAAATTTAATATTATTAGTGTTTATCTTGCTATTTAGATTTTAAATTTTAGTTCTAATTGTAACTTTCAAGTGTGTGTTCTTTAAAATTTATATTGAAAAGTAAAGGGAAAAAAATAAATTATTAAGGCTATGATTATGATTATGTAGGCTTTTAAAAGAAATTGAAATTGACATGTATTTATTGAAATTATGAGAATTCGTGAACAAGTCCATTCTGCATGTATTGAGAATTTTTTTATGTATTAAAAAATAAATAATATATTTAAATTTAATAAGGGTAAAAATGTCAAAAAGTAAACCTGTTTATAGTGCGAATATGTGTATTCTTTTTCCTGCACTAGGCTTTTTTCCATAGGGTTTTCCTAATAAGATTTTAACGAGACACATTATCTATAAACATCCAAGAGGGAGTGTTATAAAATCACTTAATTGTGTGGATGTTTCTAGTCAATCTACTCCTAACGTAATGTTCATTAGTGTATAAATTAAATATCTTTTAATGTATTTTGTTTAGCATTGTAAACAGATGATTTTACATCCTATAATAAGGCATGCTTCACCTGGGCTGTATTGGCGAGATCCAACGGTGAACAGCTGCCCAAAAGAAAAACCGCCTGGAAGTCCGAGGACCTTTAGTACTGTACTCTACCCCCGAACCAGCTTCTGCCATTCTGTTCCCCTCAGACTATTAAGGGAAAGCAAGGACACCTGTGAACTTGGATAACCTTGTGGCATACCGTCGAATCTACTCTACACTTGAAGATAATAAGAATACTTTCTATTCTATACTTCCATCACTATTTTGTCTTCCTATATTGTTTAAATATTCTTGTATTTTCCTTTTGTTTTACAACACGTTATCATCATGAGTCTCTAACCAACTGAGACCTACTTAATCCGAAATTATCTTTTCCCCTAAAAGTTAATCAATTTTCCTTCCGAGGCACGTATACATATGTTTATAACATATCTAATAGGACTTATATAAGTCTTTGATCAACGATTTAATTACTGCATATATTAACTTGCTTTAACTTTTTGTATGATACTTTACTAGGCATAATAATCAATATGTTTAGGTTTATATTTTTATGTTGTTTATATGTTAGTAACTTATAACTCTAAATTAAATATTAAGGCATACAATACCATGCTACTTATGATAATCGTATGTTTTTTTGTCATAAATATATGATAAATATTGGTGTGTGTCATAAAGAATAATAGTATTATATTAAATATGAGTTAAAATCTTACGAAACTTTGGCATTAATAACTATTGAACTAGTAATAAAAATTGTAAAATAATTAGAATATTTATTAAATTTATTGTTTCATACTTTTGAGTTACATGCTTTTGTAACATCCCATATTCATGCATATTATAGTTTATACTAATTTTTAATCATTTGAAATATTAATTTTACAATTTATTATAAAGAAATCAACATCATAAAATTAACTCGATTATTTTATAATAATTTTTATCATGTCGAATTTGTCAAAACTTGAATTTGTGACATTGACATTTGTAGAAAGAATTATTTGTCATGGGTTCTTTATTCTGAAATTTACGCTAAGGGTCTTGGTGATAGTATAATAGAAGGAAATACGACATCAAGTCAGATAAAGCGAAAGATATGATTTTCCTTTATCATCATCTTGATGAATACCTTAAGGTTGAATACCTAACAGTGAAACATCCACTTGAATAATGGATAGGTTTGAAAGTGAGGTATGACCACCTCAAGACAACACTATTGACAAGGACTCGTTATGAGTGAATGCACTTACAATTTCAAGATTTTAAAATCGTAATTGAGAATAACTCTACTGTATTTAGAATAACTTCCTAATTGAATTATGTGGCGAAACTATAAAAGAAGAGGACATGTTAGAAAATATATTAACTACTTTCTATGCCTCTAATATGATATTACAACAACATATCGTGAAAAAGGTTTTTAGAAATACTTTGAACTGATCTCATGCCTTCTTGTGGCTGAGAAACATAATGACCTTTTGATGAAAAATCATGAAGCCCGTCCTGTTGAAAATGCTCCATTATTGGAGGTACACGCGGTTGACGCATACGATCAATCTGAAATAAGACAAAATAATCGGGTCCATAATAATGTGCGCGGGCGTGACAAAGGAAAAAAACAATATAATAATCATCGAGGTGGTGGTCATAACAAAAGGGAGAACAATTTAGGTTTTCAAAATAATTCTTTTAAAGGAAAGGGCGATCACTGTTATCGTTGTGGCCTTAAAAGTCACTGAAAAAATGAATGTCGGGCACCTGAGCAATTTTTTAGGTTGTATCAAAATTCCTTTAAAAGGAAAGGCAATAGTGATGCCTCCTCTTCTAATGCCCGATTAGAGTCACATTTGAAAGATGATTCTTTTGATGGGCTCGATGATATTACTCATCTGGAAGCTGAGGACTTCTTTGGGAATCACAACTGAAGATTGATAATAGAATTGGAAAATAAATAATGTTGTTATATGTTTTTAATGTCTTATTTAAAGTTCATATACTTAAATTTTCTTTTATTAAGTTTCGTACTTCTTATTGTGTATTTTTATTTTTATGAAGTTAAATAAAATTTCCAAGTCTTCATTTGTATCCAAGATCAGTAGCGGAGATATGTGTCTTGTGGACAGTGCCATAACTCATACGATACTAAGATAAAAGAAATATTTCTCTCATTTGGTAATGAAAAAGACATATATTAATACAATATCCAGTAGCACAAAATTGATGGAGGGCTCTTGAAGAGCGGCCTTATTAGTACCTGGAGGAACTTTATTGGTAATTGATAATGCATTGTATTGAATAAAGTCTCATAGAAACTTGTTAAGTTTCAAGGTTATTCGCCAAAATGACTATCATGTTGAGACTGCGAATGAAGGAAATGTTGAATACCTGTATATTACTACAATAAACGGAAAGAAGAAATTGTGCATGAAAAATTATCTGTACTTTCTTCTGGGTTGTACCATACAAATATTGGTACAGTTGAATCACATGCCGTGATAAACAAAAGGTTAACTGATTCTAACGATTTTATCATTTGACATGACCGGTTTGGCCACCCCGGTTATAATATGATGCGCAAAGTAATTGAGAATTCACATGGGCATACTTTGAAGAACAAAAATGTTCTTCAATCAAAGGATTTCTCTTGTGCTGCTTGTTCACAAGGAAAGTTGGCTATCAAACCATCAGTGGCTAAGGTTGGGGTAGAATCCCTAACATTTCTGGAACGGATACAAGGTGATATATGTGGACCTATTCACCCTGCATGTGGACCATTTAAATATTATATGGTCTTGATAGATGCATCTACAAGGTCCTATGTGTGCTTATTATCAACTCACAATATGGCTTTTGCGAGGTTATTGACTCAAATAATAAGGTTAAAAACACAACTTTCAGATTATGCAATAAAACTAATTCGTCTTGATAATGCTGGTGAGTTTACATCTCAGGCATTTAATGATTATCATTTGTCCACTGAAATAATAATTGAACATCTTGTTTCACATGTTCAAACTCAAAATGGTTTAGTAGAATCATTGATTAAACATCTTCAATTGATAGCTAGACCATTTTTGATGAGGACAAAGTTGCTTGTTACAGTTTGGGGGCATGCTATTTTGCATGCAACAACACTTGTGCGCATATGAACAACCAGTTATCATGACATCTCCCATTACAATTGGTTTTTGGTCAGGAGTCAAACATTTCCCATCTTAGAATCTTTGCTTGTGCGGTTGTATTCGAATTGCTCCACCACAACACACAAAGATGGATCCCCAAAGAAGGTTGGGGATATATGATGGGTATGAATCTCGTCTATTATAAAATATTTTGAACCTAGAATTGGTGACTTACTTATGACAAGGCTTGATGATTGTCATTTTGATGAACCAGTATACCCATTTAGGGGGAGAACAAAAGCATTTGGGAAATGAATAGATTAGAATTCACTTTCACTGTCTCATTTAGACCCTCGAACAAATCAATGCGAGCAAGAAGTTCAAAAGATAATTTGTTTGCAGAATATTGCAAATCAACTGTCAGATGCATTTACTAACCTTCCACGGGTTACTAAATCATATATCCCAGCTGCTAATGCTCAAGTTCGAGTTGATGTCCTTATAGTACAAAATGTTAAGGCAAATGAGTCTGGATCACGCTTAAAACGTGGTAGACCAATTGGTTGCAAGGATAAAACTCCTCGGAAAGAAAAGGAATAAATGATCAAGATGATCATAATATAAAGGCAATTGCTCATGAATAGCTCCGAGACATAATAAATGATGACACCACAGTAGAGGTCCATGTACCTTAAAATAATGAGCATGAGGAAATTTCTATAAATTATGTCTCGACGAGAAAAAGGTGGAATCGAAATAATTTTGTGGTGGATAATATTTTTGCCTATAATATTTCATTTGAAATAATGAAACAATATGAGGATTTTGAAAAAAAACTGTCAATGAATGTAGGCGAAGAACTGATTGGTTAAAATGGAATGAAGCAATTCAAACAGAATTGGCTTCACTTGAAAAATGTGAAGTTTTTGGACCAATAGTCCGAACACCTAAAGGTGTCAAGCCATGGGACACAAATGAATTTTTGTGCGAAAACACAATGAAAGTGGTAAAATCTTAAGATATAAAGCACGACTTGTGGCACAAGGATTTTCAGAAAGGCCTGACATTGATTATGAGGAGACGTATTTTTCTGTGGTAGATGAATTACCTTCAGGTATCTAATAAATATGTCAGTTCATTAAAAACTTGAATTGCATCTAATAGACGTTGTCACAACCTATTGATATAGCTCACTAGTTCACAATATTTTTATGAAAATCCATGAAGTATTCAAAGTGCCTGAAGGCTGAAGTATATAAAATTCACAAGAAAGTTTTTCAATGAACTTAAAAAATCCTTATATGGATTAAAACAATCAGGGAGAATGTGGTATAATCGTCATAGCGAATATTTGCTAAAATAAGGGTACGAGAATGAGCCTATTTCTTCTTTTATTTTTATACGAAGGTTAAAATCTGAATTTGTAATAATATCTGTATATGTTGATGACTTGAATATCATTGGAACTCATAAAGATCTTTGAAAAGTCCTTGAGTGTTTGAAGAAAGAATTTGAAATGAAAGATCTTGGTAAGACAAAATTTTGTCTTAGCTTTCAAATTGAAAATTTGACAAATGGATATTTATCCATCAATCAACATATACTGAAAAGGTTTTAAAGAGATTTTACATGGATAAATTACACCCATTGAGTACCCCGATGGTTGGGAGATCTCTTGATATAAATAAAGATACATTCCAAACTCAAGAAAAAGATGAAGAGGTTCTTCGTGATGAAAAACCATATCTCAGTGTAATTGGGGCACTGATGTACCTTACCAACGATACACGACCAGATATTTATTTCGCAGTAAGTTTATTGGCGAGATTCAGCTCATGTACAACAAAAAGACACTAGAAAGGTGTTAAACATATATATAAATATCTTCAAGGAACAATTGATATGGGATTATTATATTCTAATGTATCCAAGTCAGAATTAATCAGTTATGCAGATGCCAGATATTTGTCTGACCCACATAAATCTAGATCTCAGAGACACTATTTATTCATATATGGAGGTACAACTATATCATGGCGTTCGATGAAGCAAACAGTATTTGTCACTTCTTCAAATCACGTAGAGATAATAGCCATTAATGAAGTCAATCGAGAGTGCGTATCAATTAGATCAATGACTCAACACATTTTGCAATTATGCAGTCTTTTTGTACAAACAAAGTCTCCAACAATATTGTATGAATAATGTTGTTGGCATAGCACAATTAAAGGGAGGATATATCAGAGGATATCGAACAAAACGTATTTCACCTAAGTTCTTTTTCACACATGATGTTCAACAAAAATAGTGATATAAATATTCAACAGATTCGTTCGAGTGCTAATTTGTAGATTTATTCACTAAGGCATTGCCAACATCAATATTTGAGAAGTTAAGATATAAGATTGGGTCGTCTCCGGGATATCAAATAAAGTTTTCATCAGGGGGAGTAAAAATACGCGTTGTACTCTTTTTCCCTTAACCAAGGTTTTGTCCCATTGGGTTTTCCTGGTAAGATTTTAAATGAGGCAACACTCAAGGCGTATTACAAGATGTGTGTACTCTTTTTCCTGCACTAGGCTTTTTTCCATAGGGTTTTCCTACTAAAGTTTTAACGAGACACATTATCTATAAGCATCCAAGAGGGAGTGTTACAAATCCACTTAATTGTGTGGATGTTTCTATTCAATCTACTCCTAACGTAATGTCCCATTAATGTATAAATTAAATATCTTTTAATGTATTTTGTTTAGCATTGTAAACGGGTGATTTTACATATTATAAAAAGGTTTGTCTCACCATTGTGAAAGACACACTTGAAGATAATAAGAATACTATCTATTCTATACTTCCCATCATTATTTTGTCTTCCAATATTCTTTAAATATTCTTGTAGTTTCCTTTTGTTTTACAACAAAATAATAATTATATGGTATTAATCCATTATATTTCTAGATAGATTTAATTCACGGAATTCTAGAATAAAGTTTGATAGATGAAGTATTTCGTAACAACAAAATATAATAAATTATATCCTTAAACATTAAACAACACAATGTCCTTGGAATTATCAGACATCTTAATATGACACACATATTTAGACTTTAGTCAGAAACTTTACATATCTCAACTTTAACCAACCTAATTCAATTCTCATAAATTTTATGTATATTATCAAATTTTAAATGAATTTTATAATTCTTGACTTATAATTATACATACAAAAAAATTTGTTTTCAAAAATCACTTTATATTAATGCATACACTTTTTATTCCGATGTATAATTGTTGATAGATCATTATTGTTGGATGTAATTATATTGCTCTTCATAGTCACTTTATGTTAATCATACACTTACACTCTCTTTAGATCATTGTTTCCCATTATTTCATAATGTATTATATTGTATGGTAGATGCAATGTTTGGTTAGACTGTACGGTTTTTTATTGTTTAATGACATTTTTATTGTTTGGTTTGACTGTATCCTATTGTATTGTAATTTATAAATTTACTAAAATATCCTTAATTATTCTAGGGTAGGAGGTTTGAGTACAATTAAATAATAGGGTAAAGAGTAAAATATACAGTATTATGAAATTTTATTTACGAATATAATTAGAAAAATCATTTAAGTAACAATGGGAACACACCAAATCAGTTATTCCATAAAATGGAGATTTTCATTGTTACGTAACAACGAAATTTAACAATACAATACAATACATTTTACATAAAAATCAAAATAAATATTGTAGGTATAGTAACAATAAAATATTATACAACGGGTAACAATGATCCAAACAGAGTGTTAATTATTCTAATGTATAATTGTTGATGGATGATTGCTAATGGGTGTTATTGTTCATCGCATATGCAACAAAAAAAAAGAGGTAAATTTATTTATACTTTTGTTAGTTATTAAGGAAGTTCCTCCATTCTTTTAAACTAGAAATATTTCTCTCTTTAATTTTTGTTATATAAAAGTTTTAGAATTTGTTAGCTATTTTATTGTTTTTAATCTGCCCTATGTCATCTTATTTTCGAATATCTGTGGGTTGAACATGATGGACATCTGAAGTTGCATAATTTATTGTGATGATATAATAATGTAATGGATATTGATAAATTTTTATACACTCTTTTCAAACATTGTATGACATCTTTAGAAGTTACAACTACTAACTCATGTGAAATCTACGTATAAAATGATATAATTTCTTAAAACTATTTGATATGATTTTCAGATTGTCCATTTGATGTCAAACTTTTATTTGGTGTTACTCCTTCTCATTTAATTACATAATTTTATGAATAACTATTTATACATATTGTAATTGCATTTAAATCATTTACATATATTTATATTAAGTAGCGTGAAATACACACATATTGCATTTAAAATGAATTTTCTATAATGAAAGTCATTTTTTTAATTATATATAAATCCTGTAGTAATTATAATGGACAAACAACCAACACCCATTCTCAAAAACTAGTTATATTAAAAGTGGGAAGCCACAAAATTAAAATTTGAAATACTATTTTATCCCTATCTTAATTCAAAATGTTATAAAATATCTAAGCAATTAAATATTTAATAATAATTATATCATATTATGTTAAATACGAAAAATGAAAAGGTGTTTTAAAACGAATTTTAAGAATGTCTCTCCATTCTCCAACTTAATTTTTGAGCTTTCTACAGAATTCCAAGCAAACTTTTGGCTTATAAATATCATGTGCACGAGGTAAAATTATTATTGACAATTACATAAGCTAATTATCCTTTGGTAGCTCAGAAGAAAAGAGAAATTGATTTCATCAATTACAGAAAATGCTTAAGTATATATGAAGATCGCAGATTAAGGTAGACTCTTGCTTTCCGAAGGGTATATACTTAGTGGTGTCTGCCGTACTAGTACTTTTATTCTTGTATTGTCTTTCTTTTGCTTTTTACCACCAATTGTTTTTATGGTCTTTCAGTTATTGCACTTTTTTTGTTGTTATTATTTTCGTAATAGTTGTTGTATTATATTATATTCTCTTCATTTCATTTTCCTTTTTCATATTTACTCCGATTTGCAATACTCGACTTAAGTTGAGGGTCTTCTTAATTGAGGTAAGGTCTTTTTACACTCTACGCTCCCCAGACAAATTTCACGAGATATGTTATAATTATAAAAGAGCTAGCTATAAAGTTAGACAACAAAAGTAAACGTTTGGGCTGATCAATTGATAAATCATCTATTTTGCTTTGTTAGCAAGTTTTGTCGAGAAATATGTTCATTCATCCTGTTTGATATGTTATTGATAAATTTTAAGATTTCTTTTGTTGTTAAATTTCAATTCTCATAGTTAATTTAGTATTTAGAATTATAGTTATTCACATGCATTTACAGTAATCTAGAACATGAAATTCAAAGGACATATTTCTATATACTATTATGGGGTGAAGAAACCTTACCCTGATACAAGAACCAGGTAGGTTCTTTAATTCTGTCGCAACACAATAAAACAAAGATTTATCGTGGAAACCATCCTAAATCAAGGAAGGAAAAAACCACACTGAAGTTTTATATTAATTCAAAATTTACAGCTCAGTTAATCAATGAATCCAAATTTAAACTTCTACCCTTCTCGATTAGCTATAATCGAAAACTCTCCTTTCACCAAGAAGTCAAACTCGCTTCTTGTTTACAAAAACTCTCAACTCTTCTTAACTCTAACCACCCAAAAATTCAAACCCACTTCTTGTTTACAATTATCAAAACCTCTCTTCCAAGAAGTCAAACCCTCTTCTTGTTACAATTCTCTCATGACTTTACTCCCAAGAAGTCAAACCCACTTCTTGTTACACAATCTATAGGAATTATTACAACTCAATAATAAACTTAGAACAAATCAACAAAATCTAATAATCTTAGACTTTAATTGATCAGACTTCAACATTCAGTTGTTCAGTGTGAAACAGATTTCGTGAACCTGGTCCTTACATTGCTGTGACGAAGACCTGCGTTTTTTCCCCAGTAAATACTGCTCTCAAGATGATATATTTCGTGAATATGCAATCGTTATTATTCTGGCTTTACTGTGAACCATGCCTTCACTTTATCAATCATCAAAACTACTTTATATGTTCTCCTATTTTCCAACATTTCCCCCCTTTTTGATGATGATAAACAATGATTTGTTATACATCAAGATTCTTTGTTAATCATCAAAACTACAACTCTTTGTCATCCATCAAAACTAAAAACTTCATGTTTTCTCATTCCCCAACAATTTTTCCCTTTTTGATGATGACAAACTATGCATAATATGTTCATATCCCACATCATGCAACTTCCCCCTTTTGGCATCATTGAAAACCAATAACCAAAGAATTCTAATAACATTCAATGAGTGCAATATCATTTTTCACTCATAGACACTTGGACAACACTTTCAAGTACACTTTTGTTAACAAAATAGTAAGTTAACCCGTGGATATTAGTCATCTTATACTCATACACAATTAAGATCATCAATGAGAAACAGAATAAACAAATATGTACCAGTTTAAGCCTTAATCAAAAGCATATGAAATCATGAGTATGAGACAGGCATAAGCACATCAAAGAGTCTAAAAAAAAATTGAGGATAAGGATTGGGACAATGATTACTAAAGTGAGGAAGAAAGGGATGTTTACTGCCATTAATAATTTTTTTTAGTATGCCTATTGTGCACCAGCTCCTTCGTTCTGATCAATTTTCTTAGAATGTGAAATTTCATCAAGAGAAACATGAGGTACATCATCATTTTTTTTAAAAAAAAAACTCTACTCCATAACATTTTCATTCCTCCATGAATTTTTTTAACTCTACTCCATAACACTTCCATTCCTCCATGGACCTTTTTTTTATAGCCTTTTTCTTGATGACATTTTGAAGGAGTACCAAATATAAGTAAAAAATTCACCACATTTTGGTGAACAAAGAGATGTGTTTATCGATAATGAAAGCAAGCAACAATTTATTTCTATGAGAATTGTTCCCCTTGAGAGATAGACAGGTTATACACTTGGATGAAATATCAATTTGGAGTTTGTGAACTTGGTTCAGATGTGGGTGGTACAGCAAGGTTCCCCCTAAGTTAAAGCATGAGTGACTTCAAGACTAAGGTTTTCATCATTAGATCAGTTTGAGATTGAACGATGCTTATTGTCAAAGAGGGTTCTTGGTGATTTTTAAGAAAGTTGAATTTTTGATGATCGACCAGGTTCACTAGTGCTTATGTTTGACCCGAAATCAGGAAATTCATGCATTAAAAAATGATGATACATACCTGAGTATTATAGAGAAACCAGGTTCCCCCTTTTTGTGTTCCTCCATGATTTACTTAATGGTGTTAGCAAAGAGTAGATATAATATCTGCGGACCTTCTAAACATTATTTGAGATGTGACTGGAGTGTGTACCTGTTACAGTACGAGACTGAGTTAGAAGATACTCATTGTGTAATTATTCAAGCATATAATTATTCGTTTACTAGCCAATTATTAAAGGAAATCATGATAATGCATCAGCTTGTTTCAATAGGCCCTGACTTTAGTTGATTTTTCCTAAGTTCTTCATATTCAAAGCCTTCATGAGTATATCTGCATCATAATACTCTCCCAGATCAAAGGAATCTCAAGCTGAGAAACAGAGAATCAACCCCTATCTGTTTTCAATAACTTCCAATAAATAACAAGGATTAGGTTCACACAACGAAGTTCCCCATGAAGGTGTACCATACTCTATTTGTCCTGATTACTCTATTATTCCTCAAATCTCCAAGACCATAGGTCAGTACAGTAAGTCACGTTGCAGGTGCATCAATGATTGTTAGATGTAAACCATGTTTATTTGCAATGCTCCCAAAATTTGCATCATCAAGGATGTTTGATATCATGTCACTTTCTTCAATTCTTTTTTAAATTTTGTCTCTTTCATTTTTTTCATCTTTTTCAAGGACTACACTGCCTCCTTGAAAATCAAAGAGTGAGAGGAAATTTTCTACCATTTTTAGCACTTATTTTGGAGCATGCACTATTCATGTACCAAGTTGACCTTTTCCCTCTCACCTTCACCTGAAACACTAGTCAAAGATTAGTCTTGGAACCCAGATTAGCTTGGGCCCCTTTATGTGAGTAAAAGGATGAATAAGATTTCTTCTAGCCCATAAAGGCAAATAAGAAAACCTTTTATCTTGAGCATTTTTATTTGGAGCCAGGTTCTTAGCCGTAGCAGTCTTTTCCTTTTTGGTGAACTTAACATATTTCTGAAAGGCCTCAAATAGAGCTTTACATTGATTCTTTAAATGACCTGAGTTTTCACAATGAGTGCATAAACTTTTAGACATGTGAATAGTGTGTGCTACAAGATTATTCTGTTTTTTAAAACATATCCCACTTTGACTGGTGGTTTGTCTTTCTTGAATCTGAGTTAAAATTTCAGAGGACCTGGTCCATCTAAGATTTCGTTCCAAATCAAGTTTGGTATGATCAAGATTTTCTTGTAGCAACCTATTTGTTTCAGTCAAGGCTTGACAATTTATGGTTAACAATTTTATTTTTTCTTCCAGAGCTAATTAAAGTTCACTAGCAGAGTTTTTGCCCTTGTGACTTAACTCTGAGATTTTTATCTATTCTTTTAATTTATTTTGAAGACAATGATTGTGTTTCTAAAGACTGTCATTTTCTTCTCCTAAAGATGCATAGTTTTCCATTATTTGTTTCAGAATTGATTGACTGATATGCATCTATAAGAGTACACAATAGGGACTCTAGTTCTTTTTTGGAATATGACTCAATATTAACTTTAATGTGATGAAAATTTGCCTTGCTTGGTTTTTCATCTTCTTCATCATCTTCGGAATCTATTTCAACAATGAGTGCAAGAAAATTATATTTATTTGATTGTTCTATTGCAAGTAGTGATTGATTTTCGAACCCTCCATCCTTAGATTCTTCTTCCAATAAGTCCCCCATAGCGACAAAGGCCCTTTTCATTGAGTGGTCAGCTTCTTGATTGGTCATTCGTCTATTTGTGGGAATGTACATATCATTCTTGATTTCCTTTTATTTCTCCAAACTACTCCTCTTTTTCTCTAGAGATTTTATGGACAAAACTTGACAAAGTGATCTGGACTTCCACACTTGTTACATACTTGATCTATTGGACTGGACCAAAAAGAGTCTTTAGATCAGTAGTTGTAATTGGAGATATGGTTTGGAACCAACAAGTGGACTGAAGTGGAAAGAAAATCAAGCAATCCAAAAAGAAAGCTTTCAAACTCGAGTACTTCCTCTTCTTCACAACCTCGAGACTCATGGAAACCATAATGTTGATATCAGTGGTGTTTGTTTATTATTGTTTTTGTGAAACTAAGATACTATTTTTTTCTTATATAAAGGAGAAACAACTATTTCCTATATTTGTTATATGTATTAAATATTACTGAAATTATAGTATTTATGCAATGTTGAAGCTTTGTTTTGCTCTTTAGTTCACTTTCGGAATCAAAGTTATTTTTGTTGGCCTACAATCATGAGTTGTATTGTTTCTGTGAAGCTTTATTTTTATTTTAGTAGTATTGCTAGTTATATCCTATGGTAGAACTCTTAAACTCAATGAATCATTTTTTTTCTCCAGAAAATGGCAAAGAAGTAAAACAATTCAGAAACAAGCAAATTGAAATTTTCATTATGGTAGATCGTCAGAGGTATATATTCAATACCACACAAAATTCTGCTCTATTACATATCATACTATGACAATTTCATTTGATTTTTCTTCAACTTAGGTACTTTGATTAGAAACTAACATATATAACAAATAAACAAATCTTCAAACATCAAAGGAATTTCCCAACAAGTCGACAACTTCTTTCCTTCTTTTTCATCCCTAATCATATTCATATGATTCTCTTCCAAACCATCAATTTCTTTTACATGGACACACTTCTTATTTTAATTGACGTTGGGATTTTCATACCGAATTTGAAGATTTCCAACTTCATCCATGCAAATTTCTATTATTTCGGACGTTCAATGTCCAATGTCTATTGAATTCATGTTGGAATTATCAAGCTGTTTCGGTTGCATATTAACACACTTGTATTATTATTCTAACTCCTTAATCTTTTTCACCAATAGAGGAGGAATAAATTGATATCTTTCGTTAACTCTCTCCTTTTTTTTTTCCATCAAAACAATTTGCAATTTATGGCCTCATTGTGAGGAAAAGACCAAGATCTACTTTTCAGATATGTGATCTAACCAAAAGGTCTGCATTTGCAATAATATTCTATACTTGCGTCGCACTTCAACATTGATCATATCCTCATCCATACACAACTTATTCAACTAGGATTTTTTATTCCTAACCTAACATTTATGTATAAAAATTGTGAATCAAATTTTAAATGAAAACTAATAATTAACATAAAATGGTATACACATAAAGAAAATACACAAGCATAACCATGCCTTCATGAATATATGAGAAATTTGAGTCTGATTAAAAGTAATTTCAATTAAAATTTAAACTCATCAAGAAGATTATGAGCATCAATAACAAAAAATTATAAGAAAGTTCATCAAAACTCATGTAGGTGAATTTGATCAGCCTTATTTTATATCATCAATAAGCACAAACCATAAATCATAAACCTTAAACCCCGAAAAACTACAGGGGAAAAATACGGGTAACTATGTCACGGCCTTAGACCTCTACTAAGCACACCGTGTGGCACTTAACAACTCGGTCACGAATCATTCACAATCTTTCATGCTCAAGTAAGCCTCTAAACACTAAGGGTATGTTTGGTATGAAGGAAAATATTTTCTTGGAGAACAAGTAGATTTCTAACTTATTTTATCATATTTGGTTTATGAGTTGAAAATATTTTTTAGAAAATAGTTTTTGATGTTTTGCTGTTGAATGAAAAACATTTATTTTAGAAAATATCTTTTATTTTAGCTTTAGACTAAAAATTACTCTTTAGAAAAACAATTTTTTAACCAAAAAATCAACCGTGATAATTGATCTAGGATTTGACTCCGATACCAAAACTAGGACAAGACCCTGATGACCATTCTAAAATCCGATCATGAGATATGACCGAGACTTTCGACCCACGACATGAACGATGAACTTCTTTTTTTTCAAAAACTTGACGGGATCGTGAGAGGGAGGGGTGTAGTGGTGGGGTGGCATATAATTTTATTTAAAAAAACCTGAAATATTTTTCAAAAACAATTTTCTTTAATATTTTTTTTGATTGGGGTGGCCTGGGTGGGGGTAGGGGTAGGGTAGGGGTGGGAGGTAGTGGGGATGGGGATGGGAGGTAGGGGTAGGGAGTGGTATGAATATGATTTTTTAAAAAAGTTTGAAATATTTTCCAAAAATGAGTTTTGTTTAAAAAAAATGACGTGGATGGAGTGGGTGGGGAGAGTAGGGGTGGGGGTGGCGTAAGAAAGGAAAATAATTTAAATTTGAAATATTTACCTATTCTTTCAAAAAATTAACGGGGGTGGCAAGGGGGTGGGCTTATTTGTGGGGAGAGGGAGAGAGTGGCATAAGAAATAAATTATGTATTCATTAAGACGGGGAAGAATAGGTTTTATTGCTTGATGTCATTACCAATGGGTTCCCCTAGGGGCTAATTTGAAAATATAAATTATGTACAAGTCCCTATTCTAACATTCTCTACACATCGAGAAGGATCCAAGAACATTCCATTCAAATCAGTGGAATTTTAAGGTTTTCTAAGAACTTCTCCCTATATTTCTAGAATATTCTACTAAGGACTATTGTTCTTCCAATATAAGATTTCCACATTAATAATATCTCCAACTTACTGTTGCGCATATTAATTATGTGCAAGACGCTATTCTAAAACTCTCTATACGACTAGAAGAATCCAAGGATGTTCCATGCAAATCTATAAAGTTCTAAGTTCTTTCAAGAAATTCTCCTTATACTTATAAATTATTCACTAAGGACTATTATTATTCTAATCCACATAGATAATTTCTCCAAAATACTACCATTTTGCACAAACGCTAGCCCATCGTCTACAAATTTCTCCAACTCTATGTTGTGAACGTTATGGAACAATCCATCTGTAGACATCACTATCACATCCCAAGTTCTTACTGTAACTTTAATTTCATGTGCCACACTTGAATTATAAAAGTTACCACCATTCCCTAACTGAAAAGGATAATAGAATCTTTTTTGTTGAATTTCCAATTTGTAAGCTAATTACTCTGTCTCTTACAACAACAAATCCACTATCTCCAAGGTTGACCGCATGTATAATATCACACATTAAAGTCAAAATACAAGTTGTTGAAAAACCTTGACTTTTCGTGTTGAAATAAGCCTCATTTAGAATCTCCATTTCCTGAATTTTGTTCATTTGATTTTTCTACTTGTGAATCGACAATTCACAATTTATAGCCAACTGTCTCGAATAGTCTCCAGAATCGGTACCCTTTTTCGTCCAACCACCAACACCATCCGCTACACCTATGATTTATTCCTCTATACAAATAAAATGTGCATATCCCCCCCAAGAGGCGCTTTATTAGATTTTGTTATGTAAAACGAGTCAGCCGTCATCTTCATCTTGATATTACCATTAATAAAACTTGAGAAATTTTTACTCTCACCGCAAAAGCTTGGATTTTGGATAACCATTTATATTTATCTCGTCTAGAACATCTATCTCATCTATATACATCTAGTCTATAGCCATTAAAGAAACTAGTAAAGAAGTGACAAAGCTTAAAATTTATAAAAGGGGATGAAAAAGAATTACAAGAGTATTATCGCGCTTAAACTTGTGACCTAAAGTAATTCTTGAATTTCCTTTACAAAAAGTCAAATCTCGACGGACTTCTTCATGTAAATATACTAGTTCATATTTAATGAAAATGAATAAACCGTTTCCCAAAATCGCGCAAAACGCCAAAACATTTTATGGACCTCAATTACACCTCGGGATACTAAGTAATCTTTCTGTTTCAATATGTTTGACCAATTTACTTGGCACGAAGCTTAAGAAAAGAAAGAAGAATTTTGAATCTTGTAGTATAAAAATAAAAACATGTCAAATAAAATTTAATTAATTTTATGGTCTTAAACATATCATATGGAAAGTGGAAACTAAACAATTCCTAAAAAGTTTAAAATAAAGCAATTGTTTAGTTCCCTAAAAAGTATAAAAATAAAGATATGTCAAATAGTACTCTGGTCATTCTTTTTGAATCCCCTTATATAAATTTTCGACTTTTTCACTTATTTACTAGTTCCCTAAATTGAATATGAGAGGGATATTGATAAGATAGATGTTATAGAGGAGATGGATATAGATGAGGATGTAAAAATTTTGGGATGAGAGTAGTAATGTCTCAAGTTTTATTAATAGGAATTTCAAGATGAGGATGGTGTCTGGCTCTTTTAAATAACAAAATCTAACAAAGAGCCTCTCGGGGAAGATGCACATTTTATTTACACTGAGGAAGAAGCCATATAGGTGTAGCACATGACATTGATGTCTTGGCCAAAAAGGGTATTGATTCTTGAGAATATTTGAGACAACTGGTTAAAAATGCTGATCTATCAATTCACAAGCAGAAACATCAAAGGAACAAAACTCAGTACATGGAAGTTTTCAACCAAAATTATTTTAAAGAGAAATATAAAGGTTCTTTAACGAATTATATTTCGACTTTAACGTGTGATATTGTAGATGTGGTCAACATTGTAGATAGAAGAATTGTACGGCGTAATAGTTTACAAATCAAACGATTCAGCAAAAAGGATTCAATTATCCTTTTCTGTTAGAGGATGGTGTTAAATTTCATTATCCAAGTGTAACACAAGAAATTAAAGTTACAGTAAGAACATGATATATGATAGTGATGGCTACAGATTGATTGTTCGATATTGCTCATGACATTGAATTTGAGAAATTATCATGCGACGGGCTAGCTAATTTGCACGAACTGGGAACATTAATTTGATTATGCTAGCACGAAAGATTAAGATATGCACTGCATAATTACTTATAAGTTAAATCTCATGATAAACGTTAAAAATAATTGGTTATGTAGTAAACAGTTCAATGTTTGTTTCCCCTATGTAGATAAGAGTAGTCTACTTAGAAAACAGGCAAAACACAAAGATCTATTGATCCATAGGAAACAATAGTTAAATTGTTGACCCCTTTTCCTAGATGTTGTTTTGTCACCAAACCCAAAGAGTCAGGAGTTAACTCATATGGACTGGATTGAACCTAGGGAAAATCCTGGTCCTAGGAGTTTTTCCCTTTTACTGAGCCCCACACCATACAAATTTGGATTAATCAAGATAAATGGAAGTATCAAGATCATGGTATGTCATTCTAGCATATGCGCTTATTTGCATTTTGGGACCTCACTTGCAAGTTCTTAACTATCAGGCAACTTAAGCTTACAACCACCTAATTTGTCATTGTTGTACTTGCTCTCTAGTGTCACCCATTTATTTAACTACATATTCCTTCATCTCCGTCTAATTCTTCTTATTTTCCATTTACCTGTTTTGATTCTAGCTACCAAGGCATCCCTTTCGATGGGAAATCCATGTGGATAGTATTCCTTTTCTTTTAATGCAAGGATAAGACATCTTTTGAATCCCCGTAATTAATCTATATGAACATTGCTAAGTCATTTTAATATGTGATATAGGAGAGTTAATTAGTCAATATAATTGGTCAAAAGTTATTAAAGTGTAAGTTTCTTAACTTTGTAAGAAAATATAGGACATATTCAAAAGACTTGAAAAGTGACTTTTGTATTATGACAAAATTGTCATTAAAGTAAGATAACATTCATCATATGTTAGTTTCTTACATTCTTTTGATGGATGAAAATGTGAATGATTTTCCTATTTAAGGAGTATCACTTGGGAGCCAAATAAAGAGAAGAAAATCAAAAATCATTCCTTTCATTTACTATCTCCTTCACTAATTCTTTTATTGGTTTAAATAATAATTCTTCATATTGTGGATTTCTGGGCAATTATTTAGTACAACTCCAAACTTTCATCCATTAGTGCATGTGTTAAAGAGTAACTATGGAACCTTTTGGAGCGAGCGGCTACAACGATTTGCACCGAAGTCGAGCCCAAATCGCTTTCAAGGCAGCGGCTTGCCACTACACATTGTTTGTGATAAACTAATTACTACTTTATAATTCTAATCCAATATCAATATTTTAGTATTTTTCCCAACAATTTGAAAGAGATTTTACTTATATACATTATTTATAAATAGTTATTTCTTTAAACAAATTTTTTCTTGATTTTTCAAATCTTGAGCCTCTGGATGAAACCAATTTTTAACGCTGGTAACATAAAACTTTAACTTTTCTTGAAACTTTTACAAGTTAAGTGTGTTTCATTTAACAAATCTTTAATAGATGGTTGTTTTACCACTACTGATTCCAGAAATGTTGTGGTAGTTGATGATATTGTTAAAATAATGAAGTTTGAAAAGGATACTAAAACTATGAGAAGACATTTGATAAATCATATGACTAATACTCTATTTGATTTATTTGTTACCTAAAAATCTGCTACAGAAATATGAGATAGTTTGAAAAAGAAATATGGTGCTGATGATGTAAGAAAGAAAGAAATTGTTGTCAGCCAGTGGGTTAAATTCCAAATAGTTGATTATAAGCCAAGAATGGAACAATTCAGGAATATGCGGACTTGACTGCTGATGTTCTCAACAAGGATATTAAGATGTATAGATTTTTTCAGGCTAATGTTTTACTTGAAAAATTCCAACTATCTTTGGATGATTATAAAATCAATTGAAACATAAGGAAAAAAAAGTTAACTCTCCAAGAACTTATTAGTTATATGATGACTGAAGAGGCAAACCATCTCAAAGATAAGATGAAATCACTTCCTTTTAATTCTTCTAAATCTAATCTTGTTGAATCTTCTGATATAGTTTTGAAAGACATAATCAAAGTCAAACAGAAGAAAATTTTAAAAAAGGAACATGCGAAGAACAAAAATCATTTAAGCAAGCCGGAGTGTCAAATTCAAAAATTAAATATCCTTGTTTTGTTTGTAGAAAACTTGGTTACAGGGCTGTCAAATGCTATCAAAGAAAAGAGCACAAGACTCAAAGAGGGAAGAACAAAGTGATATACAAGCTCATCTTGTTGAGGGTAATGAAGTGATTATTGGTGTAGTTGTTGAGGCAAATATGGTGGCAAACAAAATTGACTAGGTACTAGACGCTTCAAGACATTTTGTTGCCAATAAAGAGAATTCCATAACTTTCTGATAGAGAATGTATTTACATTGGTAACTCCAGTACTACTGGATTTATGGGTAAATGAAAATTTTTACTTAATCACTTCTGAAAAAATATTATCTTTGAACAATATTTTGTATGTTACCTCCCTCCGTGGATACATAGTTTTTGAAGCACTTATCAATAGAGTAGGACATAAAGAAGATGATAAAATAATTATTTCTAGTGGAGGATACTTTATTGGGAAGAGATCTTAGTGGAGGATTATTTGTATTAATCATTGTTCAAGAGATTGTCAATAATTCAAGTATTTTCAAAATCTATATATTGTTGAGTCGATTTATTTGTGGAATGGTAGAATAGATCATGTTAACATTGCTTCTATTGAAAGACTTAGATAAACTGATGATTTTTCTAAATTTCTTGTGTCTAGAGCAAAGCATGCGAAGAAACCTTTTAAATTCATTATTAGTAAAATGATCAAATTACTTGAACTAATATATTCAGATTTAGAAGATTTTAAGAACACTGTTGCCAAAGATGGGAAAACGTATGACATTACTTTTGTTGATGACTTTTCGAGATACACTTAGGTATATCTTCTCAAGTCTAAAGATGAAGTTGAAAACATGTTTTTGAATTCAAAGCAAAAGTGGAAAATAAATTAGACAGAAAAATCAAGATATTTAAATATGATGGGGCGGTAAATATAGTACTAAGATTCTAGAAGATTTTTGTGAGAAAATGGTATTATACATAAGGTTAGTGCTCCTTAATACTCCCCAACAAAATGGTGTAGCCGAATGGAAAAACAAACCCTTAAAGAAATAAAAAATTCTATGATTTTAAGCTCTGGACTATATGAAAATATGTGGGGAGAAGCGGTTTTTTTTGCATTCTATAATTTTAATAGTGTCCCCCATTAGAAGTTAGAGAAGACCTCATATGATTTGTTGTAAAGAGTTTGCTCCTATCTTGAAATTT
This sequence comes from Solanum pennellii, assembly GCF_001406875.1. Taxonomy (NCBI): domain Eukaryota; kingdom Viridiplantae; phylum Streptophyta; class Magnoliopsida; order Solanales; family Solanaceae; genus Solanum; species Solanum pennellii. Next base: position 63,405,670 of record NC_028640.1, read on the forward strand.
TTGAAAGTTTGCGGTTCCTTCGCTAAGATTGGTCTATCTAATTTTAAATGAGTAAATGTTGATTCTAAGACTTTTGATATTGTGTTTATTGGTAATGCTCAAAATCTTGTTGCATATAGATTTATGTCTCTAAAGGTCCATTCTATTTGTGAATTTAGCAATGCTGAATTTTTTTATCATATTTTTTCTTTGAATAATAATGTACCAATTGATATACAAAATAATGTTTCTACATCTATGTCTATTAATTTTCGTATTGCACCTTCTTCTAATGTTATTTCTAAGGAGCATGAAAATGAACTTAGAAGGAGTAAATGACGTTTAATTGAGACTAGTTTTATTCCTGATTTTATCACTACTTTTTTAACTAATATTAATATTTTAATTGATGAATTATTGTCTATCTATTTAACGGAGGAAGAACCTAAGACTTATTATGAAGCAATGATATTAATAGACTCTTTTTTTTGGAAAGAGGCTATCAAAGTTAATTAGATTCTATAGTTCTTAATCACACTTGGGACTTGTATGATTTACCTAAAGGTTGTAAGTCCATAAGTAGCAAGTATACATTTAAGAAGAAATTGAGACCTGATGGTAGAATTGATAGATATATAACTAGACTTGTGAATATGTGTTTTAACAAAAGAAAAGTGTTGATTACTTTAATACTTATTCTCATGTGACTAAAATAGCGACCATTAGGACCCTTATTGCTATAGCAACTATTCATGACTTAGTGGGACATCAAATCGATGCCAAAACAACATTTTTAATGGTGATTTAGAGGAAGATATCTATATGACTCAACCTGAGGGTTTGTGGTTTCACGAAAAGAGGATGAAGTATGGTAAATTGAGAAAATCCTTGTATGGACTAAAACAAACACCTAAAAAAGTAGTATGAAAAATTCAATATCTGATACCTGTGTTCTTTCTAAGATTATAAGTTCAGATTGAGTAATTATATGTTTATAAGTAGATGACATGTTAAACTTTGGTCTTAATGTGAATGATATTAATGAGACTAAGAATTTTTTATCTTCTAAATTTGAAATTAAAGACCTTCGTGAAGCAGATGTGATTTTGGGAGTTATAATCGAAAGAACCTCTAATGGTTTCTCTTTATGTCAGCCTCATTACATTGAAAAGATGTTGACAAAAATTGATTTCTTTGATGTAGTTCCAGTGAGAACTCCTTATGATTCTAACATACACTTAAGAAAAAATATAGAATCTAGTGTTTCTCAAAATGAATATCCTAAAATAATTGAGAGTGTAATATTTCCCATGAACTTTACTCGGCCTAATATAACTTATTTTGTTAGTAGATTGAGTAGCTATACTCGTAATCCACTAGTGAATGCTGGAGGGCTCTTCATCGCTTGCTAATGTATTTAAAAGGTATAATTGATTGGTGTTTCCATTTTATTCCTATTGTTTTAGAAGATTTTTGTACATGCAAACTGAGTAATTGACAATGATGAAATTAGCTCCACTAGTGGCTATGTGTTTACTTTGGGAGCAGGTGATATTTCGTGGAAGTCTTCCAACTTGTATAACACGTTCTACCACGAAATCTGAACTCATTGCTCTCAAGTTGGCAAGGAAAGAAGCTAAGTGATTGAAAAATCTTTTGGCGGATATTCTAGTATGGAGAAAGCAAGCTTCACCCGTCTCTCTTCATTGTGACTCAAAGACTGCAATTGGAATAGCCAAAAAAAATGTATATAATGAAAAAAGAGTTGTGGATCTCATGACCAAATGTTTGGAAAGGAAAATAATTCGTGAAACATCGAGGGGCATGGGGCTAAATCCCATAGTTTCAGATAGTGTTGTGGATCTTTTAGGCCTTAACATACGCCACATTTTTATATCCCTATGGCGTGAGGCAGTGTTTATCAGGTTGAACTTATTTTCTCTTAATGATTCTATAGCCTTAAGGTAATCTATTTGAGATAGGCTTGATGGAATCACCAACGTGAGTGTAAATGGGTGGTCTGCTTTTATCAAAGATTTGGGTCATCTTTCTAAAGCATAATAAGACCAAGGTGTGTGTGCATGACCATAAAATTAATTTGTTGGATCACATAGTTTGAGTAAAATAAAGGATATGATGTGTTGTGGGGTATGTCAATTTAGTCTAAGAATACTTTGCTTTGTGGATATGTGTTGCTGCCTCATTTGACTACGTGATAATTCAAATCAAAATATATTGATACTTAAGTACATTTTCCTTTCTTTTTCCTAGAAATTATTCTTATTCTTTATCTTTGCATTAGTGGAGGATTGTGGATAATATTTCTTTTCTTTTAATGCAAAGGATAGGTTACATCTTTTAACTCTTCGTAATTAATCTTCCTGAACATTGTCAAGTCGTTAGCATATGTGGAATAGGAAAGTTACTTCCACAATAGGTTCAAATGTATCTCAAGTATTAGTTTCATAACATTGTAAAGAAAATATAGTAAGTGTTCAGAAGATGATATACCGTGGTTTCACGGTATAATTGATACTTTTTCCTTAAGTTTAGTGTGTCCAAAAGCCCTTTTTGTGCTAATTTTTATATAAGTTTCTCTTTGTTTTGCAGGAAATCTGTCCAAAGCTGAATGTGGAGATTTTGAGCGAAAAAATGCAGAAGAGACCACCTACAGAGCTTATGACGGTCCGTCGTGCTTCTGACGGTCCGTAGGTGGCAGCGTAGTGCAGCTGCTGAAGGAAGATGGGGAAGTCTGACCAAGTGTGGGACTACGAAGCTTGTGACAGTCCGTTGAGGATATGACGGTCCGTCCTGCAGGTTCGTCGTGAAGTTCAGAGAAGTGATCCCAGTACCCAGATTCCAAGAGTTGAAGTGTTTTGGAACGAAGACCCTCGACGCACCGTTGTGCCTATGACGGTCCGTCATACTTGCCGTCGAGGGGAATGAAGAGAGCAGCAGAAGAAATTGCACAAGTATGGGACGACAGAGTCCACGACGGTCCGTTGTGACCACGACGGTCCGTCGCGAGGTCCGTCAACCCAGCCGCGTTTTGGAAGATTTCCAGCAATTAGAATTCTTGTTTAATTAGGTTTTTGTTTTTTTTATAAATAGTTCGAAAAACCTCGTTTTTGAGGTTAGACACCTGATAGTTAGACTCTTAGATTGTTAAAACTCCGTATTGGTAAACATTGTATTGTGAGATTCTTGATAATCATTAGACTTTTCGTGAGATTATTGATTACTTTGAGAATTCTTGCAAGTGATTTTTGGTGATTAATCAAGCAATCTTTTGGATTTTATTCTTTCTCATTGAAGTAAGTACATGAATTCTTATTTAATATATTTGAATATTGTGTTTATGGCTATGAGTAACTAAACTCCATAACTAGGGTTGTGGGAACCATAGGCAAATAATGAGGTAAAACCTAACTAAAATAACAATTCTAGAATAGTGTCTTGCATGTATTAATAATTCTTTCGCTTAGAAGTCTTTTTAACGGATGATCAACGTTAGAACTCGCCTTAATGCTACTTGCCGGACCAAGGAGGTAGATAATAGGAAAAGAATTATTAACATAGATTTAGTGTATACTATCTAATAGGCTAGTATTGATTGGTACGAGGTAATAACTTAGTCAAATATCGAATACGATGCTTAATATGAGGTAAAGATAAGGGTTAGGAAAGCAACACACGTAGCCGGACCAAGGTGCGGAGTGAGATTTTCTAGATGCCGGACCAAGGATTTAGAAATACATAACTTATCACTTTGCATGCAAGATACTAGGAAAGAATTGTTATAGTTAGAATTATCAAGTTATGAACCTGTGGGGAACACGTAAACCCTAGTTACTTTGATTAATTGATTAAAATCCAACTTTCAAAACTGTTAAGTGTCTCTTTCAATTTCGTTAGTTATTTTTACTCATTAGGAAATATAAACCCCCCTTTTTATGTTTTTACTTTCTAAGGAAGTCATCAACCGAACAATAGTAATAACAAGTTGAAGTTAAGTCTAGACTATTTTCCTCGTGGGAACGATCCCAACCTCACTAGTTGGGTTATTTACTTGACACGACCGCTTTACTTCTTATTTGAGAAGTAAGTTTGAGCGTATCAAATTTTGGCGCCGCTGCCGGGGAATATAGCTTTTAGATTAACTTGAACTTATTACTATAGTTTAGTTGATATTTTCTTGATTTTACTTTGTTTTATTGTTTTTGATTTCTTTTCAGAACTATCCTCCTTGTATGCCAAATACACGGAGAGGAAGAGAACCGTTGTTTCCCTACGATCACGAGTTAGAGCGTACACTGCGCAATATGAATCGTAATTTGGGAATAAATGATGAGGATCCGAACCAGAACATCCCAGCTCCGGTTGATGTTCATGGTCAGATGTTACCCGAAGCTCCGGGTGAACATCAACAGAGGGGACAGAATCCCGCTCCACGGCCCCAAGCATACTACAGAGGCTATGATAACATAGCAGATTCGGATGGGCCACTGGTTTTGCCTCCTCTACCCACAGGCCACACTTTTGTGGTAACTAGTAGTCTGATGCAAATGCTCACTGCCAGAGGTTTGTTTTCAGGGCTACCTTCTGAGGATCCACATGCCCATATAGCTAAGGTAAGGGCAGTGTGTAAAAGTTGTGTGGGGAGGCCTGATTTGGATCTAGATGTAATAGGGCTCAGAGTGTTTCCTCTCTCACTGACGGGAGAGGCTGCTATTTGGTTCACTGAGCTCCCATACAACTCCATCTTTACTTGGAATCAACTGAGGGATGTCTTCTTAGCACGCTACTATCCGGTCTCCAAGAAACTAAACCACAAAGACAGAGTGAATAACTTTGTGGCACTACCAGGAGAGTCAGTTAGTAGTTCTTGGGATAGATTCACCTCATTCTTGAGAAGTGTTCCAAATCACCGTATAGATGATGAGTCACTGAAAGAATACTTCTATCGGGGACAGGATGATAACAACAAAGCGGTGTTGGACACTATAGCAGGTGGATCTTATGGAGAATGTCCTTATGCTGAGATCGCTGAAAAATTAGAAAAAATCTCCCGGAATAACAAAGCTTGGAGTACTAGGAAGTCTGATACAGGGAGAAACACCTTTGCAGTGCAGTCCACTCACAACCCAGCCACAGATGAGATTCGTGAAGAAATGGCTCAAATGAGAACTGAGCTTGGGTTGGTCCTAAAACATGTCACAGGGGGTGCAGAAAAGATTAATGCAGTCAACTACTTGGCTAAACCACCCCCCCTAACGATGAATGTTATTATGAGGAGGATTCCTATGCAGTGAATGAACAGATGGGGGGTTTCCGACCAAGTGCTCAAGGCTCTAATCAGGAGAATTGGCGCCAAGGTCAAGGGAACCAAGGTCGGAACTATGGTAACTACAATCGTGAGGGTCATTATGTCCGAGATGGAAACTACAATCGCGACAACAACTTCAACAGGGGTAACTATGGTAATAGAAACGACAGGAATGGACCCTATGTTCCTCCTCAAAATCGTGAAGTTACTCCTAGGGATGGTGGAGGTAGTATGTCGCGAGTTGAGGATATGTTGCATAAAATGATGAGGAGGTTCGATGCTAGTGATGAGCACAATAAAGAGTTGAGAAATGATTTAGCGGGTATTGGGCAAAAAGTTGATACCCATGCAATATCAATTAAGCAACTTGAGTTACAATTGGCCCAATTATCTGCAACTGTGAACACACGGCAACCGGGCACTCTTCCTAGCAACACTGTCCAAAATCCGAAAAATGATGGACATTGTATGGCAATTACTACTCGCGGTGGCAAGCAAACCATTGACCCACCTATGCCATCTGATGAGAAAAAGGTGACAAAAGAATCTGATAAAGTGATAGAAGTTGATGCTGAATTAGAGGATAACACTGCAAAAGATGCTGAAGTGCCTAAAAAGGTAACTCCTATGCCTAGGCCACCACCCCCATTTCCTCAAAGATTATTGAAAAAGACCGAGGATGGCAAATATCGGCGTTTTATAACAATGTTGAAGCAACTTTCTATCAATGTCCCTTTGGTAGAAGCTTTAGAACAAATGCCCGGTTACGCCAAATTTATGAAAGATCTGGTCACAAAGAAAAGATCGGTCACTTTTGAGGATGATGATAGAATGCAGCATTGTAGTGCTATTGCTACAAGATCTCTGGTCCAAAAGAAAGAAGATCCGGGTGCGTTCACTATTCCTTGTACAATCGGGCTATTACATTTTGCGAAAGCATTATGTGATCTGGGGGCAAGCATAAATCTCATGCCCCTCTCGATTTACAAGAAGTTGGGTTTGGGTGACCCAAAGCCCACTGCGATGCGGCTACTGATGGCTGATCGAACAGTAAAACGGCCTATAGGGATACTCCACGATGTGCTAGTAAAAGTGGAGTCATTCATATTTCCAGCAGGTTTTGTTATTCTTGATTGCGAGGTCGATTTTGAAGTTCCTATTATTCTTGGGAGGCCATTCCTTGCTATGGGAAGAGCCTTAGTAGACATGGAAAAGGGGCAGATAAAATTTCGGTTGAACAATGAGGAAGTGACCTTTAATATTTGTAGGTCCATGAGGCAGAGTGGTGAGCTCCAATCGGCATATGCTATATCCTACAACATGGGTGAGACATCTGAGACACAAATAGAATAACGTCTAGGTGTAGAAGCATTAGCGGCAGTAATAATGAACTTTGATAGCAATTACATTGAAGAGTATGAGTCATTAGTTGCGGCTCTTGACCGAGGTGATGTTCGGTTTAAACCGAAGAAATTTGAGCTTGATATGAAGAATCGCGAGTCCCCACCCGCGAAACCATCTATAGATGAGGCTCCAAAATTAGAACTAAAAGCTCTCCCACCTCATCTCAAGTATGAATTCTTAGGAAATGGTGACACTTTGCCGGTAATCATTGCATCAGACCTGGATGGACAACAAGTTCAGAGTTTGGTGAAGGTACTAAAAAGGTTCAAAAGAGCTATTGGGTGGACTATTGCGGACATTATTGGTATCCCTCCTGGTATTTGCTCTCATAAAATCCAACTCATGCCTGATCATAAGCCGAGTATTGAGCACCAGAGACGCTTAAATCCTCCTATGAAAGAGTTCATGAAGAAGGAAATCATTAAGTGGTTGGATGCTGGAGTAATCTACCCAATCGCTGATAGTAGTTGGGTATGCCCGGTTCAGTGTGTACCTAAGAAAGGGGGAATGACTGTGGTCCCCAACGAAAAAAATGAACTTGTTCCGATGAGACCAGTTACTGGTTGGAGGGTCTGTATGGATTACCGTAAACTAAACTCATGGACTGAAAAAGACCATTTTCCTATGCCCTTCATGGATCAGATGTTGGATAGACTTGCCGAAAAAGGGTGGTATTGTTTTCTTGATGGATATTCGGGGTATAATCAGATTTCTATTGCACCTGAAGATCAAGAGAAAACCACTTTCACTTGTCTATATGGGACCTTTGCGTTCAGAAGAATGCCGTTTGGGTTGTGCAATGAACCCGCAACATTTCATAGATGTATGATGTCGATATTTTCTGACATGGTGGAGGATACTATAGAAGTCTTTATTGATGATTTTTTTGTGGTTGGTGATTCATTCGAGCGGTGTTTGACCAATTTATCTGAGGTCCTTAAGAGATGTGAAGACTGCAATTTAGTACTAAACTGGGAAAAGTGTCATTTCATGGTGAAAGAGGGTATTGTGTTGGGTCATCGCATTTCCGAAAAAGGCATAGAGGTTGATCGAGCTACAGTTGAGGTAATAGAGAGACTTCCCCCACCAATCTCTATGAAAGGTGTGAGAAGCTTTCTTGGGCATGCAGGTTTTTACCGGAGATTCATCAAAGACTTTTCAAAGATTGCACACCCATTGTGCAAACTACTGGAGAAAGATTGTAAATTTTGTTTTGATGAATCTTGTCTTAAGGCATTCGGTGAGCTAAAGGAAAAATTGGTGTCTGCGCCTACCAATATTTCTCCGGATTGGAACAGTCCATTTGAGGTGATGT
>NC_028640.1:63415180-63416094 GCF_001406875.1 Solanum pennellii
TTATTCCTCTCATCTCCCCTCTCTTTTCAACTTCCACATTTCCCCCCACTGATCATTGCCCCCACAATTCTCCAAAGCCCTAAAATTATTATCTACTAGTCGGAGCTGCTGCTGTAGGTGTCTACCTTGCCAACTGAGTCATTGTCCATTTGCTTTTTCGCCATTTCTAAGGTATGTGTCTCTAAATTTATACTCATTTATCTTGCATTTTTGTTTACTTGTTAGTATTAGCTTAGTTCTTAGTCGTATATTGTTTCCTTTATATGATTATGCCTAAATCTAGGCTCAAAACGTTCGAATTTGCCATGTTGACAACCCTAGACATTGGTGATTTTGCATTGCTAGTTTCCTAGGTAGTTGGGATAGACAAATATAGGTCCAAAACACTACAAGACCATGTTGGTTCATCGGGGATGCATAGGGTACCCCAGTTCTGTCACTGCTATTCAGAACGAGACCCCGATGACGGACCGTCGTACACACGACGGACCGTCGTAGGGTCCGTTCCAAAAGCCCTAGCACCCTGTCCCAACGGACACATGTGACGGACCGTCGTATCCACGACGGTCCGTCCTGCACAACCTTTCCGGTTGTCAGAGACCCTGTTTCTAAGGGTCTCTCACTTTTTCTAAGTGTCCTTCAACGGACACATGTGACGGACCGTCATATCCACGACGGTCCGTCCTGCACGACCGTCATGATGGTCAGAGACCCCTCTGCTAAGGGTCTCCACTAATTTTCTAAGTGTCCTACGACGGACAGTTATAGCCACGACGGTCCATCCTGCACGACCGTCATGATGGTCAGAGAACCCTCGGCTAAGGGTCTCTAATAATTTTCTAAGTGTCCTACGACGGACCGTCGTACCCACGACGGTCCGTCCTGCACGACCGTCATGATGGTCAGAGACCCCT
>NC_028640.1:63416312-63426796 GCF_001406875.1 Solanum pennellii
GCACGCGGGCGATCGAAGTCTGTCGCCCCGTCTGCCCGCATGGTCATCGGCTCTGATGATGAGTGTGACCCTGAGTACGTGCCCCCAGGCACTTCCGCCCCTGCCGTGCTGTGCGTGCTCCCAGAGCCACACCCAAAAAAGTGGCGTCCGGCGTAGTCACTGCCTCCCAGTCTGATGAGGAGTGCACACTGACCGGCACTCCCTCTGGGTTAGCCACAAATGAGGAAGGAGCGTCTGGCTCCTTAGGAGTATCCTGGTTCGAGGAAGCCTCTGGCTCTGCTAAGGTTCCCGCACCCGCCACCACTGCAGCGTCGGCCTCGTCTGAGGAGGCTGACAATTCAGACTCTACATCCGGCTCACCAGCTCAGGTCCCCACACCTGCCACTGACCAGCCCAACCGGTGGTGTGTCGACGGGCAGTTTCAAGTCTACTACGACGCCAAGTTCCTGAACGATAAAGGAGTGATGACTCGAACACTCACCTTGGAGCGGTGGGTACTTACAGGGAGCCTCCCAACGATGCCTGAGATCCACAATCTCTTCACCAGGCATCGCTTGGAGCAGACAGCACGTCCGTTGGGACGATACAGCGAAGAAATGGTTCGAGAGATCTACGCATCCTACGTAGCGACTCTCCGATCACAGATCGATAGGCGGGCTGCCCCCGCTAAACAGGCCCCATTGGAGCAGGTCCGAGTCCGGGGCGTACAGGTTGACATTTCCTTGCCAGCCATCCGCCGGTTTCTATACAACGAGAGTATTGATGCTTCTCGGACCCCCCTCACAGCCGAGTTCAACTACCGCTGGCAGATAGTCAAGGATGGCCAGTTCTTGCGCGAGCCAGCACTGAGGGAGACCACCAAGAGGTGGATGGCCCTGCACCTGTCAGTAGATGGAGAGGGTGCCGATTGGGTGACTGAGCCGAAGGGGGCCATCAAGAAGGCCAACCTCACGTTCACAGCAAAGTTCTTGTGGCTGCTTGTCCGTCACTGCCTTTCCCCCACAGCTGCTGATAACATCGTTACCTGGGATCGAGCAGTGTTGATGGCGGCGATGATAGCCGGATTCGAGGTGGACTTCGCATGGCTTCTCCAGGCAGTCATGCACGAGAGGGCATTCAAGGTCACTACTACCTACCCCTTCCCGTGTATGATCTTTGCCCTTTGCAGGTCCGCAGGTGTGCCCATATGGCACGTAGATCAGCTTAAGACCCCGCAGGGCACTGTTGACGTCGGCCTCATCAGAGACGAGGCCAATGAGTTGGCTCCACGCAGAGGGCCCCGTCCGGAGCTGCCCCCACTTGCTGATGATCTTGCTGATACGGTAGCCCAGGCCCGCACAGCTACACAGGCGTCCACTGACACTACCCCGGTCGAGTCTATCCCGGGTAGTAGCACAGCCCCGAGCTCCTCTCGCACAGCCCCTCTACCGGCACTGGTCCCGCTTGCTAGGGTCCAAAAACTAGAGGCACAAATGGCCACTCTTCTGCATCATATCCAGCCGTGGATGCAGAAGTCGATTACTGAGTCTGAAGCGCGTCTAGAGAGGAAGATGCAGCAGTTTACAGAGCGGAAGATTGCTGAGGTCAACCAGCGTCTGGACGCCTTTGAGTTGAGAGTGTTAGCCCGACCAGCCCCTCCGGTGGATGTGTCGACTCTTCAGGCTGCAGTCGACAGTCTTCGTGCAGACATCGACACGATCCTAGAGGCGAGGGTGCCGGAGTCTGAGGCCCCTTCTGTCGAGCCTGCTGAGGACACCGTGCTAGCGGCCCTGTTTACTACTTCAGAAATTCCACCACCTCCCCCTCGAGAGACTGCCAAGAGGCGTAGGGGTCGAGCAGAGGATGAGGCGCGAGCAAGGAAGAAGGAGCGCCGAGAGATGGAGGCTGCGAGGAGAGCCTCACTTGCTGAGGAGGAGGCGCACCAGATCAGAGCATCACAGTTAGCGGCTGGGGCGTCTAGCTCCCGCACTGTAGAGACAGCAGGAGGCACTACTGATGGTGCGGTTGTTGCTGAGGACACCACTGAGGGTGTTCAGATTGCAGAGGACGTGGGTTCCGGGGATCCGGACCCACCATCTTGCTGATCGACGGCGCTTTGCGCCACAGGTTTGCTTCACCTACCACTCTAGTATTTACATTTTTATGCATTGGGGACAATTGCATGCTTTTTTGTTGGGGGTGGGGTAAATGGATAGTGAGTGTTAGGGTGAAGTCTGAGTAGCCCAATTCACTATCCTCTTTTGGGGTTTTCTTGCCTGTGTTCTTTTTCCCCAAAAGACTGATTACTTTTTCTGTTGAACCGGCATGTTTATATCTTTTGTACATAGTTTAATTCTAGAGCATGATGGCTAAAATGATATCCTGATAAACTGGAAAAAATGCATGACTAGGCATAGTAACTGATAATTGTGTGGCTCTAAGCATGAAATAGAGTTACACCATTGCATTACCCTAAGTCTTAAATTCGAACTAGGTGTCTGACAATCTGGTATAGTGATGAGATGTCAAGTGAGTGTGAGGAAAATTTGAATAGTCCACTATTGGTACTGAGCTAGAACTTGCCTGGTTAGTCCTGCTAAAAGTAAGCTGTAATAGACAATTAGGAAAGGATCATAGGCCCTTATTCAATATAGCCCATTTCTAGCCTAAATAAAAGAAACCAAATGAAATTTATCCTTCTTTGATCCAAATGATTTGAGCTTAAATTAGACCTTTCTTTCTCACCCCAACTGATCTTTTCTGGGAATAATGTGTTGGCCCTGGTCCCTCCTTGGACATGTGCACCTCAGCTTATGCCAAAAGCATAAGTTGAGGGTGGCTAATGCAGTAAACAACCTTCGTTATGGCCCTGACCCAACTTTGGGTATTGTGTACCTTGACTCATGGCAAAGCCATGAGTTGAGGGTGGCTATTATGAGGAATGCTCTGGAAAGTGGGGTTGAAAGAACAAAGAGAGAGAAAGAACAAAAGTAAAGTGACTCAAGAATTAGTTGAAAGAAAAGTAAAGAAAAAGAAAAATATACAAGAAATACAAGCAAGAAAAGAAGAGAGTCACTTACACAAATGAAGAAAGAAGAGAAAATAGCAAGGTGAAAGAATATGAGAAACTGGGCGAGATAAAATGATAGAAAGTGGAAGGTTTAGCCGATATGTCAAGGAGGGCAAAAAGTCACTAAAGTATACCTAAATATACCCTACCTGACCCTGAGCCTATGTTACAAGCTAAAAAAGTCCTATCGTGATCCTAAGGGTTGTATAGCGAACTTAAGGCAGTGAAAATAAGGGCAAGCTTATGGCAATAGGTATGAATGAGTGTGACTTTGTTCTGAGAGCGAGTGTTGAAAAGTAATCCTTATACTCAAACTGAAATCATTGTGTGAAAAATGAGGATTTTGTTTTAAAGTGAGGACACTAGTTGCAATACCGGAATTGTTAGCACCTCGGTGAGAAATTGAAGAGGATAGGTGTTAATGCATGGTGAGTCTGTGTCATGTTCTGATCCCACAAAATTCAAGCCTAATAGTGATAGCATGCATAGATTTGATGAGATTAATCGGGATTGATAGCCAAATGATTGCAAAGGATAAAACATGGATACTATTGTACAAAGATTGTGTAGTGAGTCATAGTGCGTCGCTTGAGGACAAACAACGAATTTAAGTTGAGGGTGTTGATATACCGTGGTTTCACGGTATAATTAATACTTTTTCCTTAAGTTTAGTGTGTCCGAAAGCCTTTTTGTGCTAATTTTTATATAAGTTTCTCTTTGTTTTGCAGGAAATCTGTCCAAAGCTGAATGCGGAGATTTTGAGCGAAAAAAAGGAGAAGAGACCACCTACGGAGCTTATGACGGTCCGTCGTGCTTGTGACGGTCCGTAGGTGGCAGCGTAGTGCAGCTGCTGAAGGAAGATGGGGAAGTCTGACCAAGTGTGGGATTACGAAGCTTGTGACGGTCCGTCATGGCTATGACGGTCCGTCCTGCAGGTTCGTCGTGAAGTTCAGAGAAGTGATCCCAGTACCCAGATTCCGAGAGTTGAAGTATTTTGGAACGAAGACCCTCGACGGACCGTTGTGCCTATGACGGTCCGTCATACTTGCCGTCGAGGGGAATGAAGAAAGCAGCAGAAGAAATTGCACCAAGTATGGGACGATGGAGTCCACGACGGTCCGTTGTGACCACGACGGTCCGTCGCGAGGTCCGTCGACCCAGCCGCGTTTTGGCAGATTTCCAGCAATTAGAATTCTTGTTTAATTAGGTTTTTGTTTTTTTATAAATAGTTCGAAAAACCTCGTTTTTGAGGTTAGACACCTGATAGTTAGACTCTTAGATTGTTAAAACTTCGTATTGGTAAACATTGTATTGTGAGATTCTTGATAATCATTAGACTTTTCGTGAGATTATTGATTACTTTGAGAATTCTTGCAAGTGATTTTTGGTGATTAATCAAGCAACCTTTTGGATTTTATTCTTTCTCATTGAAGTAAGTACATGAATTCTTATTTAATATATTTGAATATTGTGTTTATGGCTATGAGTAACTAAACTCCATAACTAGGGTTGTGGGAACCATAGGCAAATAATGAGATAAACCCTAACTAAAATAACAATTCTAGAATAGTGTCTTGCATGTATTAATAATTCTTTCGCTTAGAAGTCTTTTTAACGGATGATCAACGTTAGAACTCGCCTTAATGCTACTTGCCGGACCAAGGAGGTAGATAATAGGAAAAGAATTATTAACATAGATTTAGTGTATACTATCTAATAGGCTAGTATTGATTGGTACGAGGTAATAACTGAGTCAAATATCGAATACGATGCTTAATATGAGGTAAAGATAAGGGTTAGGAAAGCAACACACGTAGCCGGACCAAGGTGCGGAGTGAGATTTTCTAGATGCCGGACCAAGGATTTAGAAATACATAACTTATCACTTTGCATGCAAGATACTAGGAAAGAATTGTTATAGTTAGAATTATCAAGTTATGAACCTGTGGGGAACACGTAAACCCTAGTTACTTTGATTAATTGATTAAAATCCAACTTTCAAAACTGTTAAGTGTCTCTTTCAAATTCGTTAGTTATTTTTACTCATTTAGAAATATAAACCCCCCTTTTTATGTTTTTACTTTCTAAGGAAGTCATCAACCGAACAATAGTAATAACAGGTTGAAGTTAAGTCTAGACTATTTTCCTCGTGGGAACGATCCCAACCTCACTAGTTGGGTTATTTACTTGACACGACCGCTTTACTTCTTATTTGAGAAGTAAGTTTGAGCGTATCAGAAGACTTAAAGTTACTTTTTTATTGTAAAATATTGTCATTAAAGTAAATATATATATATATATATCATACGTTAGTTTCTTACATTCTTTAATGGATGGAAACGTGAATGATTTCCATTTTTAAGGAGTATCATTTGAAAGCTAAATACTGGGAAGAAAAACAATAGTCATTTCTTTTATTTACTATCTCCTTCACTAATTCTTTTATTGGCTTAAATAATCCTTCTTCCTATTGTGGATTTCTGGACAATTATTTTTGTGCAACTCCAAACTTTAAGCTCTTAGTGCATGTTTTTGAGAGTAACTACAAAACCTTGGGGAGCAACCGACTACAATGATTTGCATCAAAGCAGGCTGGGCTGAAATCGAGCTAAATACGCTTTCAAGGCAGTAGCTTGCCACAACACATTGATTGTGATAAGCTATTTACTATTTTATAATTCTAGTCCAATACAAATATTGTAGTATTTTTCCGAAACTCCATCATTCAAAGCTGAAGAAGATTCATTGTGACTTCCATATGTTCAAACCTTATCACATTTCTGCACAAATTCACAACATAGAGAGGCATTCAACTTTTCATGGTGTCCTCATGACAGTCTTGGTATGCTTCCATGAGTTGTGGACTGTTTTCTTTTTGTTACACGCTTAACTGCATTGTCTGACAGAAAGTTTTGGTCCTTCCACCAGTTCATGTATGTCATGTTGACGTCTGACTTGGATAGCCCTCCAAGCATGATTTACACAACGGGGTCGAATCAGAATATTATCTGTATTTTCCTGTCTTTTAGGTACTTTTCATGTAACTTCAATTCCTAAACACCCCCGTCCCACACACACAACACTAGAACACAATATTTTAAAGCTAAGATAATTTTGAAGCAAAGACAATATTGGTGCAACCAGCAGAGGAAACACAAAAGGGGCGATATTACCTATAAAATCTTGATCAGTTATAACCACGCCGGTCTGGAAGCATGGAGGTCTCCCCAAGTGCTAATGAAAATAGATCTTACTGAACGGTCTGCTATCTTGAGTACCTGAAACTTCATTATAAAATGTGCAAAGTCATATGACATCAGTATATTGAATGTACGGTATGTAATATATACCAAATGAAGTAAATAAATAAATAGTTGATCCCAATAAATGAACTAAAAATAAATTGGAAGTACCATTGTTGTACCCCATTTTAACTTGCGTCAAATACTGTACAATAAATTGGTGATTCCTAAATTAATTAACTTAAGGAGTCGCCACCTAATTATTTTTGTGGTAAATTCGGAAACCCTAATTATTTAACCAATGTAATGTTAACATTAACTCCAATTAATGGTCTACTTAACTTATGTGATACTGCCTCCGTCAAGAATTATTTGTCATGTTACGCTTATCGAAAGTCAATTTGACTAATTTTTGAAGGTAAATTATATCAAATTAATTCTATATTTTAAATACATAAAAAATATTCTAAAACTACATGAAAAGTGCTAAAAGTACAATTTTCTGCATATTAATATGATGAAAAAATACATCTCAAAATGTTAGTCAAAGTTTTTATAGTTTGACTCTAAAAATAGAAACCATGACAAACAATTTCGGACAGAGGGAGTACTATGTATGGTTTCTAGTTATTAAAGGGAAGATATTAAGTATCCTTTAAGATACGTTAAATGATCAAACTTATGTTAAATTTAAAAAGGTTTTAAAATAACTATAGAATTTAAAATATCTATTATAACTAGGTGCTAATTGGTTTTAGAAAGATAAAAGTAATATCGTGATTAGCTAACTTAAGTTTAAAAATTAATCAAAAAATATATTAATTTCACGCAGGAACAACAAATGACTTTCCCAACTCAAAAGATGGTGAAATTAAAAGAAAATTGATTCATTCAACAGACTATTTTTGCTCTATGAATTATACAAGGTAGAGGAGAAATACGGACCTTCTCCGGGGCAACAAATTAGTGCTTTTGAGTCTTATACTTCGCTATCGACTCCCTCCAGACAAATTTTCCGGAGGACTTTAGTCAAAAGAAACTCAGAATAGACTTTTTGATGTCTAAATCTCTTTCCGTTGAGAAAGTTTACGAGCCCTATTTACAGTGAAGAACCAATTAAAAAATATCAATAAAAAAAGGAGTCACTTCTTTGAATAGATTGAGAGACAACAAAGATAAGATGAACAGGAAGAAGCAATAAATATCAAAACCTAGCATATTAATCTGAATCACAAATTTTGAATTGTATTTGGTGTTTTCAAGAGATTTGTATGTGTGAATGTCTATATATTTAGTAATTTTAGAGAATCTAGGGCACTATTGATGTTCAGAGATGATTGATTGGGGTGGCAGAGATCTGAGCATAGAATCTTGCGGATTCTCCGGGTGAGGGAGATGAGTGGCAAGATAGGCTTAGGTTTTCATCAGCTCCTTGGAGTGTAAAGATGATGGAGGTAGGTAGAGTAGTCAAAAAGGACAAGCCAAGTCCCACCCGACTAAAGTCTCACGGGCCAAAGAATTTGATGGGCTAAGGCGAGCTGGTCCTTCATTTGGAAGGGCCTAAAAGTGCTCAACTCAACCCAACCCTAGAAGGGCCAAAGGCTGGGGCAGGCTAGCCCTTTTTTTTCATATTTTTTTTTACAAATTTTAAATTCTATAACATCAAGAAATGAGGATATTTTCAAATCAAATATGACCAATAATGGTGTTGCTTTAATAACACTTGCAAATAATTTATTGTGATTAGAATGTATCTAGGATATTAGATACGCGATATACATGTATTTGGTATAATGTATCCCATATACACAAGTGAGAAAAGAGAGTGACGAGTGAAATGGAAGGGAGGCGAGGGCGCATATTTATCTATGTATTCTAGATACATGTGACTCCACTAGGATAGGGTGTATCTAGAACAAATTAACCTACTTTTGAGTTTATGTATATCACGATACATGCATTTAGATGTACGAAAATATGATAAGATTCGTAATATAACAACATAGCTTGAATATAAGTAATTAGCTTATATACTAGTGAGATTGTTGTAAGCGACCTTATATATATAGTTTTGGCCCATGGGCCGACTCTGGCCCGGCCCAGATCAAGCCTCAATGGTTAAGGACTTATAGGGGCCGGACTTCTTAAGCCATAGTTTTAAATGGGTTTGAAAAATCATATCTCAAGCCTACACTAATAATGGGTTAGGTTGGCGGCCTCATGGGTTAAGCCCATTTTAACAGCTATAAGTGAGCAAGAGAAGGGTTCAGGGTATTTTTGGTAGATCAAGTTGAGTTTGGGCGCAAAGGAATTATTTTTTTGAGAAAATTTTCAAAATGTCAATACTTTAGTATTGAATAAAACCTCTTGTCAACATTTTCAATATTTATATTTAAATGTCAATCTTTGACTTAGTTATTCTTCTAATTTATTTATATATTATTTGTTTGATTTGAAACAATACAATTATTAAATAACAAAGAGGAGAAAATCATGAAAAGAATATTTGAACATATCACTTAAAATTCCTATTACTTACAATTTCAAAAGTAAATGACTAAGGCGCCAATTCCCCTTCTTCATCGAATTTCGAATATAGATTTTTAACATTCCATTGATTCAAAAATGGCTATGGAAAATTTTGATAATTTTAAATTGTGCCTGCTATGAACTAAGTGGGAGCATTAGTTTTGTTCGGTAGCTTTAATTTTAATTTGTTGGAATGAATATGAAATATTTGTAGATTTGTTTTCTAATGTTTTATGCAATCAAAGAATCCTTTTGATTAATATTACATTCGTTATCGTTTTGATAAATATTGTATCCACAATCTTAAAAAGAATCGTTTTGATAAAGTGTTTGGCTGATTATTTTTGTTTATATCCAGTGTCGAAAAAAAATTATGATAATTATAGTGTATATTATAAGTGGTTGTTTGAAATGCAATGTTCTGATAATTTTAGTATATTTGTATACTTATTTGATAAAGATACAAATACATAGACATTTGTGTATACAATTTTGATCATTGAGAGATAATTATTTACACAAAGATACAAGTATGAAAGTAAATACAAACATTTATTAACATTGAATACAAATATTGTTAAACGAAAGGGAGTCTCTATTTATGTTAAACAATTTTAATCAATGGGGTACAATTATTTACAGAGGAATACAAGTATGAAAGTAATATATACATTTATCAATATTGAATAAAAATATTGTTGAACTTGTTCATCAACTTCCACACCCAGAACTCTTTTTTTTTTATCTACTCTCTTAAGTCAATTAGATGCAGAGCGAACATTTCGAACAGTCCTTGCGTAATGTATAAATCAATATATGGAAAATCTCAAAAAAGTTGATAAATATTTGGTATACCTCTTTCAATCAGACATTATAGTGAAAATTAGATTCTTTTCCCTTAACTTAAATCCTATATACAAATCTCAAAATTACTAAACACACAATAATGTATATAAAATCAAACAATTTATATATGTTATATGAATGTTAATGAACTACTATATTTCCTATACCAAAAACAAATCACGGAAGAAAATCAAACTATAAAGTCGAAATTGTGAAAAATAATAGACATCCAAAATATCGAAAATCTGGAAAAATACTTCACGATAATGTATTTATCTATATAAAAGGTTGAAAATATTTTGAATGGTTTCTGAGGTATATCAAAAAGTTGAACAAAATTTTGATTTTTATAACTAATGCTTAAGTTACATGAGAAGACACAATAATAGAAGAAATCGTACGAGAAAGAAAGAGAAATGATAGAATTTGGATAGAAAAATTAGAGAGAGAATTATGAGTACTGAGGTTTTCTTTTTTCCTTTCAATGGTAATGCAGTACAGAGTGAGCCAAATTTGAGAAATAAAAGAAAGGTATATAATTATATAAGGATAAACTTTATTTGCTAAAATATTGACATACTAACATTTTAAAATAATTATTTGAAAGTGTAGATATTTTTAGTAATTATGACTTTTGACTAGTTAGCTAATATTTCATATTCCTTTTTAAGGTTGGGCTGCAGTTTTTTGCTAAAGAAAGAATATTAATGGCCCAAAATGTGTTGGTGAATTAACTTGTTAGAAAAATACATTTTTTTCAAGTTCACTAATTTAATAATGTTTCTTCGATCCTAGTTAATCTTATATATATATATATA
>NC_028640.1:63427381-63438304 GCF_001406875.1 Solanum pennellii
ATATATATATATATATATATATATAAAAGAGATATAATTAATATGCGTAATCAAATTGAATTTCAAGGGGACAAAATTTCCAATGAAAAATGTAGTTTTAAAAAAACAATGTGTTGAACTACTTCAACAAGTCTGCGAGTGAGATATCCAGCGTCTGATGTTCGTACAGCAGTATCCATTAAATTATTAAAAAGTAAAAAGTGAAAATGGGAAATGTATATACATATACATTTACTCAAGCATATATAATTAAAATATTCAAAAATAAGACAAAGATAATAACTTTTCTAGAATTTGTTGAAGTCAACTTTAAAATAGGCAAATCAATTTAAGTAAATTATTCAGGACTAAGAAACATGAAGAAAAATGATTGTAGGAAAACGGGGAGCAAAATTAGGTGTTAACAACCCTGAAATATTAGCAAAACACCAAAATAATATACTTTACTTTTTTAGAGAGTTTCTCTAGCCAACAACCATTACTATTAGTCTCGTGATGATACAACATCTAACCCACGTTGACATAGCCATCCTATACCTAGCCAGAACGTAGGACGACAAAATTGAACATATGGATTCATCTAAAAAGCCCTTAACAAGACTGGGTGAGAAGTCGCCTAAACCAATGGCTCAATCCCATCTACTGTAGCGACACAATTTATAGGGTTGCGTTGTCTTAACTCTTACCCAAATAAGTGTTCAATAGGAAGAACTAAACACAACATAATGCGTAGTAATCAAAGGACAAATAACAATGAAGAAGGAAGAGAAACCGTGAAACTATATTTGCTAAGAAAGAGTTGCTGAATGTTTTATTTAATACTTTCAATAGCCTAATATACGCTTACAAAATTTGTGGAATCATAATCCCACTAAACTACTTTCCTTGAACTCTAGGATTTTTTTTTCCACTAACTACAACTAAGAAAATATCAGAAACTATCAAATGATAAAATGACAACTAGCTGCTAGAAAATAGCTACAGCAAGACTTCGTAAAATAAAATAAAATATGTTGATGTTGTTGCTCAGTTTTAATATGCTTCAAGCAATATCTTCTTGTATTACTTTTGTCAGATGAAGTAGCAATGTATTTCCACATGCTTAGTCCTTGCATGAAAAATAGAATTTCAACTCAACTGATTGTTCAATGATTGTCACTAAACAAGTAGCATAAGCCTTGTATTTTCTTGAGGTAAGACCTGAACCATTTTTCATAGTGTGTGAGTTTTTACTGAGGAATTTTAATGTTCTTAAATGTTAAGGTCACTAAATGTAGCACCTTGAGTTCTAAGAAGAACTAAAGAGAATTCATTCAAGTTATTAATAAGTTCTTCTAAATTTTGGGTCCAATTCAAACGACCATATCTTTTAGTACATGATGATTTAGGAGACCCATATGCAATCAAATTAAACATCTCTAAGTTCTCTTTCCAATGCTACCGAGTTTGCTGAATTTCGAGTTTGGATGAGGGATATATGATTGTTTGAGTTCAGCTTGTCCAATTAAGGAAAATTACCAGAATTAATGAGGGGTATTTTGGTCTTTTCCTAACCCTACTAGCTATCTCATTTTTCTTAACCTTTTAAGGGTCTAAACTTATTGGAATCAGTTTAGTCATTCCTAAATTACTCTTAGGGTTTTGAGAGTAGTTGAAGAATAGGAAAAGAGGAGAAAATGAATGATCAAGATTCTTGCAATCTTCGAGGACTTTCACCAAGGATTTGATCCTAAGATGTATGTAAGCTCCCATAGTGTTGGGTTTATTCTCCCACACACCAATCATGACTTTTTTTTTTACGAATATCATCCATGAGATTGAGTATATTGAGAATCTTGTTGAGTTCTTGATGTTTTTTTTGTTTCGTTCTTGATGTTTTTTTTGTTTCGTTCTTTGATAATGAAATTCATATTGAGTTCTTAAGGTGAGAGTTGCAAAGAAGTATTGTTCTTGGTGGGTTTCGGTGTAGATTTTGTTGTAATTATGTTAGATTTAAGAACCAAAAAAGTTTGAGGGAAATCTCTCCCTTGTAGATGGGTTAGGGTATGACTTTGAGCAAGAAAATTCGTTGGTTCTCTTGACATAGGCTTGGGACTCCGCGCCACACAGTGTGTCACAACTAGTGTTCTATAGGTTAAGGTCTGGGGCAAGGGTCGCCAGGTCCCCTACCCTTCCGTCCTTTTTTCCGCTTGAGTCCCTCAAATCATACCTATGTTTTCTACTTTTCACAATAAAATCTTCATTAGCCCTTGAGAGATCATGCCTATCGAACTTATAACTCTTGAATTCATAATTCCAATTCAAGATAGAGTTAAGAGTAAAGTTTGGGAAAGTCCTTTTGTGTATTTTCGAGGAGTTTTCTACAATTATTTACAAATTGTTGCAGGAATCGAGTAAGTGAGTATGATAGTGAGAAGAATTTATTCATGAGTCTACATTAAAATTGAGATCCTTGAGTCGAGTCATTCATTCCCATAAATTCCGCTTAAACTCCATACATTTAGTATCTTTTGAGATGAGGAGTATCTTTGTGTTTTATGTTCTTGAGTATAGAGTTCATAACCGTTTTGAGATTATATTCCTAATATTGAACTACTACATATTACATATAAAAGTCTTTGAGTTGAGTTGTTCATGTCTATAATTCTGCATGAATCCTATGAGTCGAGCATTCTTGGCTGAGTAGAATCATTGAGTCCTTGAGTTCTGGAGTTGTTGAGTTTTATATACGGTTATTGAAAATCTTGAATTAATTCGTTCACGTTCATAATTCGACATGAATCATATTATTTAGAAGTCTTTTACAATTATTTATAATCTATTTTATGACTTGAGCACTTGAGTTGGATGAGGAGAGTTGAGTTTCATTTTTTTCAAATTGAGTACATAAGAACTAACTATTCCGAAGAGTAAATATTTTTTCATCTAAAATGAGGGGAAACATCGATTTCTTAATTAGTTCATTAGGAGTTTGAGTACTATCTCTTTTAAGAGAAGTTAATCTTTTGAGTAATAATCTCAAAGTTTGAGGATGAGGAAATGTGTTTAAACATATGACCTAAGTTATGTTTTGGGAGTAGTATTGAGTACCGATATGGGGACGAGTTCAGATAACTCAAAGTCTATATAAACCATATAGCCAACATGGGTAGAAATGGACATACTTTTAGATGATTCCTTATTGCGTTTTAAGCACAGCTTAGTGGATCCACTTGGTTGAGGAGTTCTCTACCCCATCAAGGTATATGACAGTTCTGACAGCGTGGGCGAGATATTATATCATCACATAACTCATAGTGATAGTTATCAGTTTGAGAATCTCTCAAATAAGAATTATTGTTGTATTTTTACATATAACCGAGTTATTATCTACTGTTTGAAAACCTTTCCATATATTTCATCTTTGTTGTTACTTTATTCCTGAGTATATTGAGCTGAGTGTCCTATTATTGAGTGGAGTTTGAGTTGAGTTAAATGAATTTGAGAAGAGGTAAGTATGTCCTGTTCTATTAGTTCAAACTTATGTTATGCTTTAGAATTCCCCTTACATGTCGTAGATTACGTGTACTGATGTCATTTTGCCTGCATATTTTTATGATGCAGATACAGGTATTGAGGGTCATCAAAGATGCTCCATTGTGACCACTTGCAGTTATAGTTAGCTTTGGTTAGCCTCCTTGCGTCCATAGGGTTCCATTTTCCTTCAGTTGTTAGGATGTTGTGGGTCTTGTCCCGATAATCCTTCTGTAATAATAGAGATTTCATAGATAATTTAACAGTTGAGGAGATTATCATTGTTTCCTTTGTTTTGTAATTTTTTCTTTTGGCATGTAACTAGTACTTGTTAAATTATTTTTCAGACGATTATTGGGATTGAATTTAAAGTAAGTTCTTAAAGATATCTTTGTATCACGATTTTCATTTTTCATGAGTAAGTCTTCCATTGAGTAATGAGTCAAGTCAAGGGTTCGCTTAGGAACCAACAATGGTTTTCGAGTGACATTTACGTCCAAGGTGTAGGCTCGAGGTGTGAAAAACTTAGTATTGAAGCACAGAGTTCAGGTGTCTTAGGGTGTCTATGAAGCCGTTTCTTGTTTATGTTTGTGAGGTCCCCACTTCTATAAATGAGGGACTATATGCATTTAAGAAAAGTTTCCCTTATTTCGTACTCTTAGTCGTCCGATAGAGCTATGTCATAGAGATTTATTCTAACTCATGTATTCTCATATCCATTCGACTACCCGTCATACTAGAGGTGGTTGAAAAGCAAAATTAGTTCTTAATCGATGTGTTTCTTTTAGAAAAATATTGAGGAAGTCATGAGACTCCAGAGGGGCTTGAGAGAAGCCCATGAGTGAGTTAAGTGTTGAGCTTCAAAAATGTGCTCATGTTCATATGAATCATGCGTTCAATACTAAAAGTGAGATGTACTCTCTTCTCTAAAACCTTGTTACAATTGAGATACTTATGAGGAGGTGTGTTGTAGAGCTTGGGGTAATGTTTTCGCCCGGAAAGGTAGCATGAGCTTCAAGATTACGAGCAGTAGTACTAAAAGTGCCCAAAGCTAGAGAATAACATGCAGAGGTATAGTAATCTGAGAAAGGGAGATAGTTAAGGCGTAGATTATGTTATTTCAATCATGTACCCAGTTAGTTTTAAGTGATGAGTTCCTTTATGACTAGAAAAGGAATAATAATGTTGTAGAGAGTTCATGATAGAAAGAAGAGGAATAGTTCTATGAGGTGATAGATCCAAGATAGGCTTATTTGAAAGGGGAGACCAATAGTATTCATAAGACGATAGAACTATTTGAGTGAGTCAATAGCACTTAAGTTGTGAAATAAAAGGTGAAGGTAAATGGTTGGTAGGTTTCCTACTTGTTTTGAAATCTTAGTGGGGGAGTGTTTCTGGACTTTCCTGGTTGTCGCAAGTTGTATAAGGTGTGACCAATCCTATTGATTATTGTGTTTAGTACTAGACACTAAGCTTGAATTTGAGATGAGTGAAGTGATCAAAAGATGCAAAAATGAGGACCACAATGTAAGTTTTGAGATCTGATCTAGTAGGTTTGACCTGAATTAGATGAGGAGATAAAGGTGGTACCCCACAATGGAAATGTGGCATTATGATGCATATATGAGAGAAATGAAGGTAGAGTAGTAAGAGGAACACCTGAGAAGGTATGTAGACAGATCCTGTCCCAATTGAGGTTAAGAGAAACATTATAAAAAGAGGTCTTAGTACCTGCTAATGAGTTCGGTATTCAGGAGACAAACTTTTACCGAGTGTTAGAATTAAGGGGATGTAGACCGGTGTAGAGATGATAAAATAGGTCCATACTTTTCAAGTTTGAGCTTTAGACCTAAAAGGGAAATGATAAGATGAGAAATGAAGTCAAGTGTTGAGAATAAGTTAACAATAAGTTAAAAATAGTATGGAAGATATTTTTCCAGAGGTCCTTTTAGTAGTGGAGTGATGTTAGAAGAGCAAGGTTAATATTCTTATCGTGATAATGATGGTGTGATAATTTGATCTAAGGTTGTAAATGTATAGGAAGAGAACGATGAGGTTTTACTGTGAGAAACAGTTAAATGAGAACCCTTAGTTGGTTCCGAGTAGTAATGCGGGAAATTCTAGTTTGTATGGTAAGAGTCCATGGAGTTAATAGAGATACTAAGATTGAATATGGTTTTGTTAAACATTTGGTGGTTCTTGATATGAACTGGATATTTGATGAATGTGGTGGTAAAGAGCAACATTCTTGGGATGAGATTCCCCATAGAGGGGTATAGAACCCGAACCTTAGAATTTGGGTTAAGATTGAATACAGTAAGAGCATACCATCAGACTCAAACCTTGGAGGTGAAATTAGTATTATTGCGTGAGAATTAGATCAATGGATATTATGTTTTGGTTATAGTTGTGACTATTTTTGTGGTGTATTTTTGAGACTGGTAAAATTTAAGATAGATCTAAAAACAAAGGAAACTCTGCCTGATTTTCTGTAGATTTATGTTAAGGCTTGCTTTAGGATTCTTTCCCTTTCGTGCCAGTCACAGGCCTAATTTGGGTCATGACACGGTTATACCAGGTGTGGTACCCGAGCCAACCATTGGTACTTACCATAAATGGTGCAAGAGCTAACCATGGGAATATCCTATATGAGGCTTAGTATCAGAGTCAAATATTAGACACACAAACACAATATTAATCTCAATGAAATACAACCACACTTGTAAAGACAAGTAAACAAAAGCACCTTTATTGCATGAGATTGTCAACAATTTATCACTTTAAATACAATCCTAATGTTTTTCCCAAAATGTATTGTAAAGGTTTCATAATAGTGACAGTATACATGAATACATACATAAACTTTAAAAAAAACAACCATAACTTATTAGAAGGACTCCTTTGCGAATGTTCCCTGTTCATGATCCATTTTACCCAACATCTTTTCCCCTAGCATAGAATTTAGAAACTACCTCAAAGTAAAAATTACCTAACCAAGACTATTATTATTATAACCCACGACTATTCATATATTCAACAATCTAGATTCCATGCCCGAAGGTCCATGCATGATATCTCTCGACTATCTACGGGATATTATATATGTAAAGACAGGTCTGACTACTTAGTTTAAAGAAAAGCTATGTCACGGCCCGAGTCTACGCTCTAAACGTGGATGGCACTCGAGAATCATTACTGGACACAAGCGAACCCTTGGCCTGGCGTACTACTTAATAGAAGACTTAAATAACAAGAAAATAGTCTCAAAAGATAAACTCATGAAATAATTTAGAATGTCTTAAAATAAACATTCAACTAGCCAAGATGGTAACACAAGTTTTAACATAAACCAATAAAAAGATAAGGACAAATGAACTACTAATTGTCTATGAAGCCGATAAAACTACGAGGGATGTCAGGAACAACTAAAAACTATTAAGCAATACAAATAGGGATCCTTAGGTAAGCAACGAGGCTCACCACAGGACTTTGAATGATTGATTGAATCAACGAACGTTGGATGGTGATCATAGTTACCTATATCTTCATCATTATAATGATGTAGGGCAAATGACTTCAGTATATTAAATGTACGAGTATGCAAGAGGAATTCTAAAACAAGACATAAGCTTGAAAAGGGAACTGAAAGAAAATACTTGGGCTCAACTCAACCCAACATAGCTCATTTCAATATAAAGCGATAATATAAATTCAATATAAAGAATAGCTTTTAAAACATGGATGAGAATTTTTGTATTTAGGAATACAATAGTAACTCTGTATATATGCAAAGATATAATATAAACTCTAGATGTATATAAAATACAATTAACTTTATGTATATAAGAATGCAAAATACTTGTATGTGAGTTTCACTAACCGACAACCATTAAGAGTTATGTGATGATACAACCTTTTACCTCACGCTGCGAGGGGCGTCTCATGCCTTCCCAAGGGCATAGAATCTAACTCACTGTGTGGACCCACTAGACTATGCTAAAAAGCACTAAGGAATAATCTAAAAAGTATGACGCTTTTCTACCAATGATGGCTACATGGTTTATGGGGGCTGTGAGTTTTCTGAACATTCCCCATATCGGTGATCAATACTACTCCCAAACTATAGTAGCTCATATGTTTAAAACATAGCTTTTTTTGTGGTTTGAGATAATTTGTTAAAACTTAGCTCAAAGTCTCTCTTGGAAATCAAAGTTTCCTCTCTTGCTTAATTTCGAAAGCATTTGTTCTTTACTGAAACTATCTGATAAGCTCTATTGAAAATCGATGTTTCCTTTCTTGTTTAAATGTTAAAACTTTTACTCTTACGGAATACATAGTCATCCTCTTTTGAAGAAACGAATTGCCATCTTTATTCTTTACTTAACTCAAAACTCAAGTCTTAAAACAAATTTAAAACACTTTTGAAAGTCGTTTTGAAGACTCTATGAACTTCTCTTGACTTGACTCTTAACTTTCCTTGAAGTAAATTATGGATTCAAGGCTCATGATCTCATTTATGGATACTTTCATATTATTTAGAGGAACCTTAGAGTGTAGATATCAACTAGAAAACATAGGTATGTTTCAAGGGAACTTAAATGCAAAGAAGTTTGAAAGGGTAGAAGACCTGGGGTCGTTGGTGCTCTAGGTGGCATGGGGCGTCAGACGCAAAACTTTAGAACCTTGATTAAGACACACTGGCTGGCGTGTGCTCCAGAGTCAAAACTACAGACCCCAAAGTGGGGCACTCTGGCTTGTGCAGCGCCCTAGACCTCTGCCCAGAAAATACCCAAATTTTCTGGCTCGTTTTACAACTCTAAACCCTGTATACTCGATTGGTTCCTACCCACAAACACTTAGATTCGAATTCATAACCAAAATATGAAAGAATCTACTTAAAACATGAAATTTCATGAATTTAACTCAAGGACTTCTCAACAACTTCAACAATCAAGAACCAAATAGAACTTCAACAAAAATCCATCAAGAACTCTATTTCTGTACTTTAAGAACATAGTTTTGCTGAATTAAATCATGATTGGTGCGTGGATGAACGAACACAACTCCATGTGAGTCACGCCCCAAAGCAACCCTCAGGATGTGGACATGGTACATAGGATCACTTTACTGAAATAAGAGAATACTATGTGGAAGCTTAAAAAAATCATATAACCAAAAAGATTGGAAATACACATTATTATATGAATAAATAAATGTGAGCTTAATGATAAATAAAAGATCAAAATCCAAAGCTAAATTTGAAACTAACTATTCCTGAAATAAAGCCTTTAATTGACGAGAGATGTTGGGACATGCCCCCAGCTAAATCTAGAAAAACTAAAACTAAAGACCGTAAGTAGAAAGATAATGATGTCAATTGTCCTCGAAAAATGAGGACTCAGCAATAATGCTGCTGAACTTGAGAGATAGAACTGATATATGCGTGACCTAAATGCTAAGGAGTTGAACCTACATCATGAGAAGATGTAGTGTAGAGTATGCGTCAGTTCTCGAAAGGTATTGAGCATACAAGAAATAATAAAGTTGAACAATATACATAACTGAACAAACATAAAACTGAGCAATCATATAAGATGAGCATAATATTATACTAAAAAAACTCAACATGAAGTTAATGAATGCAATCACCATGTTTATGAAATGCTGAAACTTAATACTGAATTGTAATTGATAACATGGTCAATACACTAGAATCTTTCTATGGGAACTCCTAATAAACGACATAAAACTACATGAGCTAAATATGGAGTCCGATATATAATGCCTCCATATAGAGAAGTGAATATACTCTGTAAGAGGTATAGAGGCATGACTGGCGTGATCACTAAACTCTCAACAGAGGTGACTTAACCTACAGACGCATGAAGTTCTGGGACTGTAAGCATGAGAGACCCTAGTTCAGTTAGGTACTAAGCTTACTCACAATAGATTGTATAAACACAATATAACTAAAACACACTAGAAAACTCGATATTCTGAAATGCTAACTCAAAATGCAACATTAATGTACTGATAATGAACCATTCTTAACCGAGGCATGTATATCTGAATAATCTGACCTAGAAAGTGTAATTCATGAACTAAAATGAGCACAATTTTTTACTAAGAGATCAAAATTAGGCAAACTTTGTGGTGTTAAAGAGAGGACTCAAAGAACTTCAATTTGATAGGTCATGGGACACCTAATTCATTTTATGCGAAGAGATATGATAATTTGAAGTTGACCCTAAACTTAAAAGTTGACGAGTCCCTTTGATAGTCCTTGTGAAGCTTCATAGACTGTCTAACTGCCTGTGATCCTTCATGGTTACTGCGTACACTTCACTGGTGGGGTGACGGGTCATGGACCTCTTCACGGCCCGTGAACCCGTCCGTGGACTATCCTTTTATCTTTTCCATCCAAGTTCAATTTTCTGAGGTTTTACACTTTCTTCGGAATTAATTTGTATCTACATTCTTTGACTCTCGATCATTGCCTGAAGTGAACCATTGTATGAATTTTATAAGTTTCCTATGAGTTTTCATATCAGCTTAGTTAATGTGGTCATATTCAACAATATATTTTGGAGATATGTCGTTAAAGACTTACTCACACTTGAGGTTTACATCAACCCTACGATGCAAGAGATGTATATGTAACACATTTATCATTCACCATGACTAAGTGTTACATCAACCCCACTAGTAATGTGGTTAAGTTGTTTGATAAACACGAATGTGGTAAAAGTTTACCGTGATATATGATAAGAGAGGAAGAGTAGAGTAAAGCCAACCCACATCAATGGATTGCCTGAACATATTTTCTTTTGCTTGGAATAAGCTTCATAATCTGATACCTACAACCACAACATTACGAGAAAAGAACATAATTAGGTAATCAATATCAGAACTAAATTCCAACCACAATTACTAAATGTATGCACATAACTATGAAATTAAATTTGTAAAAGAAACTGGAGAAAAGAAAAGATAAAGCTTTTCCTTTGTAATTTATCATCTTCCAAGTTCCAACTGAGAAAAAGATGGAGTTAGCCTTTCTCTTACGAAGTCTTGAGCTGTTAGAGACTATATACTAAAGCATTACTGGTAGAGGATAGAGTAAATGTCCATTTCTCTTACAAAAGCAGCATACTTTTATCAATAAGAAAAAATTCAGTAGACTAAGGGTGTGTTTGGTATGGAGGAAAACATTTTCCGGAAAATGTTATCCAATTTTCTCATGTTTGGTTGGTTCAATTTTTTTCTTCCAAATCAACTCATTTCCCTCAAATTTAAGGAAAATGACTTCCCTCCAAATCATAAGGAAATCATTTTCCGAAACTCTCTTCCAACCTCCCCTGTACCCACCCACCATACCAGACTCTAACCCACCCCTACCGCCCCCCACTC